>NC_133661.1:178176845-178352101 GCF_037893015.1 Macrotis lagotis | reverse complement strand
GAGAACAAGACCTAGAGACAGAAAGAATTGAATTTAAATCCAGTTTCAGATATCTTCTAGCTATGTGAACTTGCACAAGTCACTTAAGCTTTGTTTACCTCAGTTTTCTCAACTAAAGTGGGGAAGGGGTGTGCATTTTCAGAGAATTATAAGAAAATATATGTGAATTAATGCAAAGTGGAAAAGTAGAAAAGAATAATTTATATAATAGAAGTCATATTATAAAGATAACTTGGAAAGACTTAGAAACTCTAAGCTACACAATGACCAACCATAATTTCAGAGGACTCGTGATAAAACATACTTCAGACCTCTTTAGAGAGAGGCAATAGATTCTACATGCATATTTATGTTTTTGTATATAGTAGATATATATGTGTATATATATATACATATATATACATATATATATGAATATGACATGGCCAATGAAGAACTTTCTTTTGCTCAGCTATTGATGTTTGTTAAAGAGAGGTTATTTTTCTTCCTTTCCCATGGTGGACTGGGGAAGAGAATGGAAGGAGGGAGAGAATTCAGATCTGAAATTAAAATAGAATTTAATTTTTAAAAGTAATTTGTAGTGAAAGACCTAAAGTGATGCTGCAAGTATGCTTCTGAGAGACAGGCAAAGAGATGATTTACATATGACTTAAAGGTAATGTGTACATATAGGATTATCTTTTAGTTTTCTATCAGAAATATCTTTAATTCCAGGAAAAGAGGGATCAAGCAACTGTTCAGCAGCTTACCACTCATGACTCCTAACAGGATTAGAGATAATACTGAGGAACATAACTCCCCTTTAAGCCAAAACAAGAGGAAGAACTCTTCAGTCAGATCTCATTCAATTGCCTTTTGTTCTGTTGTTTTTCAGTGGTATCTGACCCTTCCTAAACCCATTTTTACTTTTCTTGACAAAGATACTGGAGTGTTTTCTTCTGTTTTCTTCTCCAGCTCACTTTGCAGATGAGGAAACTGAATCTTATTGGAGTAAGTGATTTGCCCAGGGTCACATAACTAGTTTGTGTCTGAAGTCAGATTTGAACTCAAACTTTGGTATTCTATCTACTATGCCATCTAGCTACTCCACTTACCCTTTTTAAGTGAAGCAGTGGATAGAGTGGCAGTGGATAGAGAGGTGGACCTGGAATCAAGAAGACCTGAGTTCAAATCTAACCTCGGACACTTTCTTGCTATATGACTTTGGAACAGTCACTTAAATACTGTCTGGCTCAGTTTCTTCATCACTAAAATGAGGATAATAATAGTTTGTAATCTCCTAGAGTTGTGAGATACAAATGAGTTAATATTTGTAAACTATTTAGCACAGTAACTGGATTAGAGTAGGTAATATAGAAATTCCAGCTATCATTAATATTGTTATCATTAGTTATCATTACTAATTAGTTCTCCCTGCCCTCAATAGTAGCCAATTGCAAACAGATAGCTTTTCTAGCTGTTTTTTTTTCCCACAATAAGATTTTTTAAGTTCTTTTTCCTACAATGTTCCGCTTAGAGAAGTTTGCTTGGCAATCTGTCTATTTTTCAAGAAGATACAGCAGTGAGACTAAAACATTTTGACTGATTTTCTTCTCAAAATCAGAAAAGAAGATAAGCAAGTAGAGAAACATACAAATTTTAAAAAATCATGTATGATTCCTCCACATAAATAGGTCTTAATTTAAAGCCATATATTCATTCAATCATCCATTCATTTACTTAAATATATTTACTGAGCACCTACTATGGTACTTTGCTAGATTATTTAAATAGGCTCCTGAATACAAATGTACATTAAGGTACTCTTAAGTGAATGCATTTAAATCAATTATTAAATGCTTATAAAAATGTACTCTATTGTTCATTTTAATCTTTCAATTTCTTTAGCATTTTTATTTTCAGTATGCAGACACACACACACAGATTAGCTATATTCTTTGTATATGTATATGTGTGCTAGGGCAAAGGAATAATTGGAGGTAGGAAAGGCTGTAATATCTGTCCAACCCAGACATAATTGAGATCTACACTGGAGTGGTAGTAGTATTATGGAAAGGTAGGGATGATTATAAGATATTGTAGACATAGATTTAGAAGTCCTAGATATGTGTAAATATGCACCCCCTTGCACAGGAATGTACATTATCCTCACCTCTATTTGTTCTTCCTTGTTTCCTTCAAAACACAACTCTAGCTATATGAGCTCTTTCATGATCCCCTCAACTATAATTGTGTTTCTCTCTCTCTCTCTTTCTCTCTCTCTCTCTCTCTCTCTCTCTCTCTCTCTCTCTCTCTCTCTCTCTGTCTCTCTCTGTCTCTCTCTCTCTGTCTCTCTCTGTCTCTCTCTGTCTCTCTGTCTCTCTCTCTGTCTCTGTCTCTCTCTCTCTCTCTCTCTCTCTTACTCAGTATTTACATACCTGTGCATATACTGTATACCTGCAGATAATGCAAGTTCCTTGAAGGCTAAACTATTTGATTTTTGTCTTTGTATGTCTATTACCTTAACTCTTTATTACACATATTTATGACCTAATAAGTATTGAATTACACAATACTGAATTATACAAATACAACACATAATCACAAAAATCTCAGACATACAAAATAAGTGAAATACAAAAAATTTTAAATCATAAAAACTATGATTAACAAGAATAAAATATACACCCTACCATTCCACCCCACACACCCACCCTTTTTATGAAGCCATTAGGATTAAGATAGTAATAAACTTACGAAAGGTCAGAAATAATGACCAAAGTTGGCATCTGAGAAAGAGAATTTTACTTTTTTTCCCTTGGCAAGATGTACTATGGTTTATCATTTATTCTTTGGCTAATCAGAGTGTTTCCATACCTATTAATGTTATATTGCATAAAAAATTAAAATAATTAGAAAATGAATGAAATAATAGAATACTGGTTTGTTCATACTTTGGTTTCCCATTTCCCAGTCAAAGGATATTCCAAAGCAAGGTAGCTAGCATTTTGTTTCACAGAGAGAGCCACATATATACCTTTCTCTTGACTTAAATGACAATTCACAGCATCAGTTTTGCTTGGTAAGTGGCATGTGACTAAAGAACATAGTAATTACATGTTCCTGAAGACTACTTGGTAATTTGCACTTAATAAGACCAAAAATAATTACCCTGTGCTCCAATCTAGAAAATATAAATAATCGTAAATATATGGTATTCACCATGTAATTACTTTGCCACTCCATGCTACTCTCCATAAGATTGAATGGTAACTGAGGAAGTAAAGAGTCATAACAAAATATTCCCTTCTTTTGCCTGATAAACTAAATCAGCACAAATACACATTTGCATTTTGAAGTACATCTTCTTAAATCCTTAAACACTGAATACAACATTATCCCTTTCACTTCTCAAATATTCCTGATATGTTCCTATATTTAACACCTACTCTACTGCTTCATAGTTGGTTGACCTTGAGCAGGATACTTTAGTTAAAATAGGTAATATAAAGAGCATTAGATTTTAAATCAAAAGGTCTATCTGTTTTCAAGGAAACACAATCTCTCTAATCTCTAGTCACTTAATCTAAGACTCAGTTTCTTTAACTGTTTAATGGGGATAATTGTGCATCCTTTACATAGAATTATTATGAAGAAAGAACTTCTTAAACCTGTTTTCTGTTAAATACATCAAAAATAAAAGAGGTGGCTACAAGACTTCTCAACTTTTACGTTACACACAAACATTCCATGCCATCTAAGTACCTAACTGACTTGGAACAAGTCACTTGACTCCAGTCTTCTCATCTCCAAAATGAAGATATTGGAATAAATGGCTTCTAACATCCCTTCCAGATTGGAATCTATGATCCTATTTCCTTTCTTAGCCTCAGTTTACTTATTTAAAAAATGGAGTGATTTATCTTTCTGTCCATACCTTATTGTTGTGGATGAAGTACTGTCAATGCAAATAAACACTCTGTAAGACTGACTTTTAGTCTAAGAATGTTTCCTGGGACCCTGAAAATTTATCTAACTTGCCCAGAAGACACAGATACTAATACATTTCAAAAGATAGGACTTGAGACCCTGTCTTCTCTTTCACATGATCCATTTAACACCTTAAAACAAGGGTAATGCTGAAATATCCACCTACAAGCAGCAGAGGTTATCATATTCCATGCAAATAAGAAATACTAGGATTCATTCAACAATTACCTGATTTTTCACCAGGAAATATAGTAGCAACTCACCTTGAAGTCTCATTATTTTCAATTTTCACTTGGAAAATTACAACCTGGAAAAAGATACTCTGCAGTACAACTTTATATAACAAGAATGATATGTTATATTTTTAAAATGCTTTTTATTTTACTAAATGCTTTACCCCTTTGCAGGGTAGATAGTATAAATTTTGCCACAATTATTTTACAAACAAGTCAAATGTTCAACAGAGTTAGGACTTTTCCTCCAAATTCCATGGCTAATAAATGTCAGACTAAGAATCAAGTTATTTTATAACAAATCTACTATCTTTCCTCTATATCACACAGCAAATCAGCAAAAGGATAACTTAGGAAGAATGACTATATTTTTGCCAGAAAATTTAGAGTATTGGGTAGAAAGCACCAGTTTAGGTCTTAACATTGCTAGTCATACCTATGTTGAGTTCCTACCCACTCAGCCTGGCTAGGAACAAGACTTATACCCACCCTTATACACCTTATACCTCCAATATTCCTTGCCCTACAATTCCCTAGAAGCGTGTAATAATTCAGAAGCTGATAAACCTAGTTGAACCCCCGATCACATTTCTTCATTCTCCCACTCACAGACAGGTGAACTACCATTCTGCCCTCCCCTTGCCCTGGGCAAAAAAATCTTGAGTTAAGCATGGGCTTCTTGTTAGTCTTCTCAAATATGTTAACAATATTTTTCTATTAGTTTTATCCAAAATGAACATTGTTATTTATCCTCATGAAAGTGCAGAGAGAAATGATTTCAATAACAACAGTTCATCTTCCAATTATGCCATAGTAATGGACATAAGAAATTATTAGTGCATTTTAAAGTATCACTTGTGAACAATGCAGCGGGTTATGGTTAGCAAGCATCTTGATGAGAGAAATAACATAACTTGAACATAAATGTTAAATTAATCAGTTATTCTCCAACTCACTCACCTTTCAGGAGCATTAAGCAGTAAGTCTCCAGATTATAGCCCTTTCATATGTAAATTGCTAATGAGACCTGAGCTAACTTCTAAAGCTCTCAACTTTGGGTTTTGAAGCAACAATATACCAAGGAAGATTTCTAAAGATGTGGGAAATACCAGAGAGATCTCCCTACAAAATGTTTCAATGACTTTCATATTAAAAAGGTCATAGAAAATAACATGTTTGGGGTTGAACAAGTCTTGGTTTGCTATATATGCCTTGCCTCACCCCACTGGTGAGCAGGATTAGGTCAGACAAAGTCTCATGGATACAGTCTAATTGCCTGGGGCAGTCACGTTTGCTATTTAGCCACCAGAGTCCAGGGCTACAGATGAAATGGGAATGTCTGTGCCTGGTCTAAGAAAATAGTAGAGATGTCTTGCCGCTACTCCCTTTGCTTTCAGTGTATCTGACATAAAACAGATTAGACACATGACATGAGAATTTCCTGACTGTCAGAATTATTAGGCCCAGCAGCAACTGAAAGAAGTGGTAAGATCTCTTTCCCTCAATAGATAGACACCTGGTTTGAATATAGACCTGTCAAGAGACAAGGGAGTAGACTTAATCTCATGAAGTGCTAAGTACCAAAGGGTAACCATTGAGACAGGCTGGTCCCATGTGTGAGAAGAGAAATTTCCTCCATGGCATCCCTTGAAGGGTTAGATTTATCACAGAGAGTGGTAGATAAGGGCTTAATGGTCAAAACCAGAGGTCAGTGCTAGAGAGAAGAGCACATGCCAAAGACTGGCAAAAAAAAAAATGAATGGCCAGTAAAACAAAAAAGGGCATCAGTAATCAGAACAGCCTGATCAGGCAAGTGGTCCAGTCATTGGAAAGATGCTTTCACAGAAAGGAAGGGGTGAGAGGAGGTAACCTGAATTCTAAGATAAATGGCCACAGGATAGCTTGCAATGGATAAGTTTCATAATTGAAACACTAAGAAGGTTGAATTGAACTAATATTGATGTGATTCATGGAAGGCCTAGTAAAGTTAGGAAGAGAGTTGTGTTTTCTTTAAAATAAATGGGAAATTGGAAACAAAGCAGGGTTAGGAAACCAATGTCCTATAAAAATCAAATACTTCACCACATCGGACAGCTAGCTGGCACACTGGATAGAGTACTAGGTCTGGAGTTAGAAAAACTCATCTTCATTAGTTGAAATCTGGCCTCAGACTAGCTGTATGACCCTGGATAAGCCACCTAACCCTGTATGCTTCAGTTTTCTCATCTGTAAAATGAACTGGAGAAGGAAATGGCAAAACATTCCAGTGTCTTTGCTAAGAAAGCCACAAACGGAGTCACAAAGAGTAGGATATGAATGAAGTGACTGATCAACACTTCTTTAAACTCTCCGATTTGGAAACTTGGCTTTGAAAATCAAAGTTCAGTAGCAGAATTCAAAGAAACTTCCTTTAATCAGTCCAATAAATACTTGCCAGAAAATATATTTTGATCATTTCAAGAAGTCTATTTAGAACAAATTTGAGATGTCCACAAGATATTTTACATTTCAGTAAAAACAGGAGCCATCACAGTAGTAAACCCTGGGGGAGAAGGGTACATGAAAACACCAATACAACAAGATCCAGCCTGCCTGACTAGGGAAATGGATGATTTGTGTTGAATACTAGGTAGAGGGTAGGAAGGGGACAATGAAAGAAAATGACCACTTCTAATAAAATATAGGTTAAATAAATCCCTGCCCATTGAAGTCCTTCTAAAACAGTACAATTGTAACTTTGTGCAATTCAACACCTTGGTGTATAAGTCCAGAATAAGGATGGGCAATGATATATCATGTGTGTGTTTATACATGTCTCAAATTGATCCCATACTAGAGATCCTTCTCAAGAGGATCTATGGCAAATTTGAAAGTTGAAGTTCACTTTTTGTGGTTAATGGGTTAGTAGCACTGAGTTTTCCAAACTACATTACCACAGCATCCCACTCTAAAACCCCCTCTTCCTCCTCATCAAGTCAGCTTCACAAAAGCATGGCTAGGACTCTGAGGAATGTAATACTCCTACACATCAGCTCACCTCAACCATATTTGCCTCAAACCAGATAATTCCTGGGTAAGCTATTCCAATTGGGCAGCTTCTGCAACAAAGCTACTACTGTCTTTTTTTCCTTTCCCCCTCCCCATCATCTTAAAAATTCCATTCAAATCAATCCCCCAAAATTTATTATAGCTGCTTTTCTCCCACATCCTGGCTTCTCATGTTGAATTAGTCTCATTATCCTTTAGTGTGATCCCTTACTAAACCAAAATGTTTGTGGTCCTACTGCATTGACTCGATAATTCCCATATGAATCCCATGGCCACCTCAAATACCACTCACTCCTCTTCTCTGCCTATTGCTTTCTCTTCAAGCCAGCTCAAAATTCACCTTTTTAAGGTAGCTTTCTTTAACTAAGGTCACCACACTCCAATTACTTCTTGACATTATATCCCCTGTGTGTGTGGGTGCATTCAAGTCACATTCTGTCTTCCGTCCTTGTTAATAGTTTATCCAGCTGTTATCCTCCCACTAGATCCTTGTGTTTGCCCCATTCACTCAATTAGGCTGAAAGCTCCTGAGGGCAGGAACTTCATCCTCCATTTTTTTTTTAGTAGCCATCAACTCAAGCCCGCAAGACAAGTTACACACAACAGGTACTCAAATGGTGAACACTAACTACTCTCCCTGACTAGAAATAATAATTTCTGAGAGTGTGTGTATGAAACAAACATCCATGTGTTCAGCAAGTTAATTTGATATCTATGTAAATTCTCTAGGTTAGCCTTACACATAGATGGAAAAGAAGGTATAATTTGAAGGTCAGAAAAAAAGTGTGATTTCCCTCTTTTCACCCCCTGCTGAACCAAAGCAGTTCCTAGAAACCTCTCATGTTGCCTGAAATAGAGATTATTCCTTTGAATTAAACATAATCCTTTTTTAAACATGCAAATACTCATATAAAGGGGAATAACACTTTCAGCTTGAGAATTTAAGTTTTCCATATATTTTATATAGATTATTTTGTCAAATTATTCTCCTTTGAAATAATTAATTGAGAGAAAAGCACTGAGGGAAGAACAATGTTGAAGAGGAAAGGAGGGGCAGAGGAGAAAGGAGAAATAATTAGAGGGTACTTGATACAATTCTCAGGAGGCTATCACTGAGCAGGGAACTAGAGTGGACAATCTTGGCAGCTCTTAACAGCTGAAGATGCTGGCTATCTGGAGGGAAGAGAAAGAAGAACAGGGATTAGAAAGAAAATCAAGAATGCCATATATTAGCCCCATCAGTGATATCTATCTTGAACTAAACATTTAGCTGGGGCAAGATTAAGGCTCATCTATTATTTGGCACCTACTCAATACCACAAGAAAAGGATCCTTTGGGTAAATATATTTCTTTATGGAATCTTAGAGCTAGGAAAAACCTACCTCAGAGGTCATCTAATGTAACTCTTGCCTCAAGCATTGATTCCTATTAAAATAGGCCTGATAACTGGTCTTTTGGCTTCTGTTTGGAAATTTCCAATAAAGGAGAAATCCCTTACCTTCCAAGGCCATTGCAGTTTTTAAGCTTCTCTATTTGTCAGAAATTTTTTCTAATATTGAATCAAAATGTCTTTTCTTTGTAGTTTATAATTATTGGTCTCATTTCTGCCCAATGGGATCAAGGAATATAAATCTCTTCGCTCCACATAAAAATTTCTCAAGAGTTTGAAGATAGCCATTATGTCCCTTCCCCCACTCCAACTTTTGCTTCTCCTGACTAAATATCACCATTTCCTTCAATTTGTATTCATTTAAATGTTCATCTTGGTTATCTTCCCCTGAATTCACTCTAACTTGTTAGCTTTCTTTCTAAAATATAGAGGCCAAAGGGGAGAAATTGCTCTAAATGTGATCTTAACCCATTGCTCACTCTACACTTTACTATCCTCACTCAGTTTTCCCCTAGACCTACTTGTCCTTGAAGCAGACCTATCTTTTAGAGACTTGATAAATTTAGCCATTCATTAACTGTTTATTGATACCCGACCACCTTGCCATAAATAATAACCTTAACATAGGGTTTTCAGACTAGATGACTTCATGAAGCCTCTCACATTGCTATGGTTCTTAATTTTGCTCAAAAATCCTAAGAATATTTATTAGATAATGTTGAAAAAGTCTCTTGAGTTGTACAAATTTAGAGAATATATCAATGCAAAGTTTCTTTTTATCTACTTTGCTATATGAGCATTCAGAGGAAGGTTCGTTGTTTGGCATCTGTTTATGTCAAGTCTAATCTTTTCTCAGATCCCATATATAACCTGATGTGGCCTGACATATTGCAATGTTCCTGTCACCTTGTCAGGCCACATCACGTTATATATGGGATCTGAACAAAGGTACTATTTGGTATTTTAATGTGTGAAAATAAGAATTATTCAGTATTGAATTCATCCTATCTAGAGTTTGTAGAGCCAAATTTCACTAAATCAGTTATATTAGATTAATGGAGAGATTTTTAATAGACAATCAACATCTTATTATCTCTACAACTAAATTTGAGATTAAGCCTTTTAATAAATGGGTGAGAAGTGAACCTCTAATTTCATTGGTATAAGAAACTCCTTCATGGAAAAACTCTCTCTATCCATGTAGAACTTAGCCTTCTCTGAAACTGAGCTAGGACACTGAGTTTAATGATTACACAGTAAACATATATCAGAGATAAAATTTGAACCCAGGTCATCTATTTTTATTTTTAGGTTTAAGAACACAACCTTATTTTAATATGCTAAACAGCATCAAGCATAACTGGTTTAAAGTGGATTAGAACTTCCATATTCTCTGTAACATTCCCAATTCTGATGCATTCATAGAAATCTTGAAAAAGTGATATTGCTTAAGGTTTGCTGCTAAGGTAAGACAAGTAAAAATACGGTGCACTAGGAGAGCAAAAAGAGGGTAGGGATTTTTTTGCTATAGTATTGAACTTCTGTATACATGTAAAATTTCAATCATAGCTCCAACCATTTGGAATCATTTCCTAGAATCATTTCCAGTAGATTTCTAATTGAGATAGAATAGAAGAAGATATATATATATATATGTGTGTGTGTGTGTGTGTGTGTGTGTGTGTGTGTGTGTTTGTGTGTGTGTATGTGTGTGTATTTACATATACATATACAACTTCGTATTTCTACAATGCATTCAAAGTTTCTCATGAACTTTTGTCTACTTTTTCTGTTTAGTATAATTCTTTTTACTTAGTCTTTGACTTTTGTTGTTACAATAGCAGCAAAAACAGGACATGGTTTTCATTGGTTATGATGACTTTGTACTACAGCTCTTGAAGGAATACATTTTTAACATAATGTTTTTCAATTAACAGACAATTTTTCCCCCTTTCATCTCACTTCCAATTGGGGAAAAGAATAAGGAAGAAAAACAAAGCCTTAATAGCAAATGTGTATAATCCAACAAAAGAGCTAAATAACATATATATATATATATATATATATATATGTATATACATATATGTATATGTATATATATACACATATTTATATATATACATATATACATATATATATACATATATATACATATATATATATATATATATATATATATATATATATATATATATATACCTCAATCTGTCAGCAGGCAGATAGCATGTTTATTCAAGATTCTTCTATAATTGTGCTTGGCCATTACATCAGAATCTTTAGATCTTTCAAACTTGTTTGTCTTTATAATGTTGAGCTTGTCATGTAAATTGTTTTCCTGGTTCTGCTCACTTCACTTTTCATCAGTTCATCTCAGTCTTTTCAGGTTTCTCTGAAATAATCATTCTCTTAAGGGATTAACTTAAATAGTAGCTATTCAACTGTCTTTCTGATCAAGATGCTACCCCTCTTCCAGAAGACTGATGATGACACATCCCTCCCACCTCTTAGTGAAAGGATAGACTGATAAATTATAAGTCCAAAATGAGGCATATATTTTTAGACAAAGCAAATTACAAGACAAATTGATTGTGCTCATTTGTACTTTTATTTTAGGGAAAAGATATTTTTTCAGAAGTGGGAGAGGAGTGGTAGGTAGCAATAGTGACTTATTTTTTTTTTAAAGAAGAAAAAGTAAATGTCAATGAAACATTTAAAAATACACCAAAATGAACAAAAGGGAATTCAGAAGGGGATATGAACAAAGTAATGCTGATATAACCATATTAGATTATAGATATTGATATAAAGATACACACACACATATATATATATATGAGAAAACAGTTTCTATGGCATAAATTCACCATTTCATATGAAATACTCATGTTCTGGGCTTTGTCATTTATTGAATTTTCATATTTGGTAATAAGTTTCTAATTTATATCAACAGAAAAATGTTAAGATGCTTTCCCACTTTACTCCAAGGGAAGCTAATGAGTCTACATATAATAAGCATTTGCATATAGGATCCATTTCAGTTAGAGTCTACCCCTGGGAGCCAAGCAACCCTTACTTAGTGTACCAGCAGGGAAACTAAAAAGCTTTGGGTGGTGTTTTCATTCATTTTACAAAAAAATTATTCCATATGTTGCTCAGAGACCTCTATATAATACCATTTGAGTTATACCCTCTAACTTGATGTTCATTCTTCATTTTTGAAGAAGTTCCTTGAAGATGTTGCTTTTTTTTTAAACTCGTATCTCTCTCAAGGGGCAGCTGGGTGGCACAAAGAATAGAGTGCCTAGATTAGAAACACTCATCTTGTTGAGTTCAAATCTGGCCTCAGACACTTACTAACTGGATAAGCTTGAGCAAGTCACTTCAATCTGTTTGCCTCAGTTTTTTTAATTTGTAAAATGAATTGTAGAAGGAATTGACAAACCACTCTAGTATCTTTGCCAAGAAAACCTCAAAGGAGGTCATAGTGTTAAAAAATGACAAAAAAGCATAACAATTTCTCTCAAATTCCAGTTTAGCATTCTTCTTTTTTGAATTAAATTCAGGAAATGGGAAAGGGAAAGAGAAGAGCCTATAACATTTCTTTGAGATACTGAAATTTTCTTCTGACTAGATTAAACTTGACATTTCAATTGTGGTGATAGGGATTCAGAGGAAAAGGATTCAAATCTTGTTTTTGCTATTTTCTAGCTGCAAATTATAGCAGTTATTTAACCTCAATTTCCTAACATGTAATGTGAGAGGGATGATTAGAGAATCATAGATGTAGAGCTGGAAAGAATCTTAGAGAGCATTAAGCTTAATTTCCTCATTTTGTAGATAAGGTACAGAGAAGTTAGGCGACTTACCTAGAATCACACAGTACTCCAGTGTCTTAGGAAAGATTTGAATCTAGTTCTTCCTGACTCCAAGTTCAGTGCCATATATACTATATCAAAGTTCTCCAAGGATCCTTCTGGCTCTGAATCTTAAATTCTTTTATGGAATCAACAACAGAAACATGCAGTTAGGAGGTGCAGTGGGTAGAGTGCAACACTTGAAGTTAGGAAGGATTTTTAGAATGGTTCAGATATTTACTAGGTATGTAACCCTGGGAGGATCATTTAACCTCTTACTCCCTCAGTTTCCTTAAATATAAAAAAAGAATAATAGTAAGACCTACTTCTCAAATAGTTATTGACTGTGTAACCCTGGGTAAGTTACTTAACTTCTCAGTTTAACTACTTCAATTTTCTTATCAAAAAAATGAGGGCAATAACAGTATCTACCTCCCAGTACTGTCATGAGGATAAAATAAGATATTTATAAAGTACTTTGTAAACCTTAAGGAACTCTATAAATGCTAATTGATAGTATTAGTAATATTATTAACTTTAATTGTAAATTAAAGATTATTAATTGAATAATTTAGTCAGTGATAATAATAAATAACCTTAAATGTTAGAGCTAAAAAGGACTCTCATGTTCTAATGAGGGTATTCTATATGAAAGTAAAATAATTTCTAAACAAATGCCTTTTGCATAGCCATTTCTACAGCCTAGCAGAAGGCCCATAGTAATGGTGCTTAGTTTAACTGTTTTAAATGTATTCCTTCTAAACGTAGCATCCTGTGACACAGATGCATTCATAAGACTTGTCCATGCACTAGGCCATCTGTAAAGCAAACTTTGTTTTGGTACTTGGGTTTAGGCTCGAACTCTATTTAAATGCAGTGTTAGATTTTCAAAATAAAATCTGACAGGTTTTGTACAAGATATGCCTGTGTTTGTGTTCTTTCTCTTTTCCCTAGAGTGATTCCAGGAGGGCCTGGAAAGCTGTCAATAGGGGAGGAGGGCAGCCTGGAAGCTAGAAGTCTCCAGGGTTTTAGGTTGGAAGATGCCGAGTTGAGGAAATGGAAAATGAAGGCAGACTGTAGAGTCTGAAAGTAGGTAAAGGAGAAGTTAAGAGTCAAAAGCTTAGTCAGAGTGCAGGTATGAAATTTGGTAGCATCACAGATTGGAAGCAGGGCAAATGGTGTGAAAGGAGTGTCTATGTATGGCAGACGGGATGAGAGGGACTGAAAGGAGGAGAAAAGAGAAAGTCCCCTGTCAGGAGATGGAGGGGAGGCCACAAAAAATTCTTCTAGTAGGTTCCCATCCTCCCAACCCACTAGTCTGCCGATCCAGGCCATTTGGTGGCTTCCCATTCAAACTAATTCTTAATAACTAGGTGTTACTTTTTTTTCTTCTCATTTATTATCCAAGAAGTCTGATTGTTAGAGGTTTGGGGCACATCGGGAAACTTGACCGCAAGCTAATGTTTTAGAGGAGGGAGCACACTCCTCATCAAAAAAACAAAAACAAAAACAAAAACACAATAGTACTAAATTAGAACTAGAAGAAACTTTAGGTTTCAGGGACAATATACTCAAAGGATCATAGAGTTAGAGCTAAAAGGAACCTCAGTGGCCATTTTTTTTTTTGGTGGTTGTGGATATTGGTTTTAAGTCCCCTTTAAAATATCTCCACTATTTTAGGGAAAGGAGAGGGAAGGGAATAAATATTTATTAAACATCAGGTATTGTGCTAAGCACTTTACAAATATTATTTCATTGGATCTTAACAACAACCCTGGGAAGGATGATGATGATGATGATGTTGATTCCCATTTTACAGGTGGGGAAACTGAGGCAAACAAAGTTGAGTGATTTGCCTAGAGACATAGCTTGTAAGTTTCTGAGTCCCAATTTAAAATCAGATGGAAGCATACTTTTTTCTTGTTTGTGTGTGTGTGGGGGGGTGGTTTGCAACATGACTAATATAGGAATATGTTTTCCATGACTTCACATGTATAATTGATACCCTATTACTTGACTTCTCAAGATGTGTAGGAGGGGATGAAGGAGGGAGATAATCTGGAACTCAAATTTTAAAAAAATTGAATGATAAAAAAATTTGTAAATTTGTAAAAAAAATGTAATTGGAAAATATTTTGTGAAATAAAAATATATTCAAAGTGAATGTGGCCTTCCATGGGGGGCACACATGGTGATACCAGCTGTTTCAAAGCAGTTGTCCCTGGTCTTGTGACTCACATTTAGCAGCTGAGCAAAAAGGGACTGCCATTTCATCATTTCAAAGCATAGTCTGATCACCAGCTCACTACCCCCCACCAAGTTTAAGCAGCAAGTATAGCAAAGCTTCAAAAGAAAGAAAAATCCCAGGGATGAGGGAAGCAGAGTCTTTTCCAGGAAGGTATGACTTCCTCCCCTCCTTTCTTTTTTTTTCCTCCCCTTCTTTCTGAGAATGTCTTTACTTCCCAGTAGCCCCACCTGAAGACCACCCACCCTTTCATATCCTCTCTCATGCAGTAGAACTTGATGGAAGGTATCAATAAGGTAACTTCCAGGCCTGAGATCCCTTATTTTCCTTCCCAGAACATTGACTAGTCTAGACCTGAAGAAAGTTTGAAAAAAGAAAAGAAGATAAACCTTTTTTCCTAAATAGCCTTTCATTTTTTCCAATTACATGTAAAGATAGTTTTTAACATTCATTTTTTTGGAGGCTATCAGAATTAAGTGACTCACTTAGGGTCACGCACTTGGTAAATGCCTGAGACAGAATTGAATTAAAGTCCTTTTGACTTCAAGGTCATTACTTTATCCATTGAGTTATCCAACTGTCCCCAAAATTCATTTTTATAAAATTTTGAATTCCAAATTTTTCTCCATCCCTTCCTTCCCTACCTCCCTTCTCTATGACAGCAAGGAATCTGATATAGATTATACAGGTGCAATCACATTAAACCTTTTTTCACATTAATCATGTTGCGAAAAAGAAATCAAACAAAAAGGGAAAAAATAAAAGAAAAAAAATGAAAATAGCATGCATTGATCTGTATTCAGAATCCATGGTTCTTTCTTTGAATATGGCTAGCATTTTCCAGCATGAGTCATGAAATTGTCTCAGATCATTGTATTGCTGAAAAGAGCTAAATCAATATAATTGATCATCTTGCAATGCTACTACCATTGTGTACAATGTTTTTCTGGTTCTGTTCACTTCACTTGACAACAGATTATATAAATATTTCTAGGTTTTTCTGAAATCATCCTGTTCATCATTTTTATAGCGTAATAGTATGCTATTCCATTCTTATACCACAACTTGTTCAGACATTCCCCAATGGATGAGCATCCCTTAAATTTCCAATTCTTTGCCACTACAAAAAAACCTGCTATAATTATTTTTAATATGTGAATCTTTTCCCCTTTTTAATGATCTCTCAAAGGATATGCATAGTTTGCCCTTTGAGCATAATTCCAAATTGTTCTCCAGAATGGTTGGATCTGTTCACAACTCCTCCAACAACAATGTATTAGTGTCCCAGTTTTCCCACATCTTCCTCATCATTTATCTTTTTCCTTTTCTGCTATTTTAGCCAATCTGATGGGTGACAGTTGTTTTAATCAATAGTGATTTAGTGCATTTTTATTTTACAATAGATAGATGAAAACTTCTTGTTCATATCCTTTGACCATTTAGCAGTTGAGACGTGACATAAATTTGACTCCATTCTCTATATATTTGAAAAAATGAAACCTTTTTCAGAAACACTGGCTATGAAAAATTGTCCCCCAGATTTCAGCCTTTCTTCTACTCTTGATACACTTCTATTTGTGCAAAAACGTTTTTAATTTAATGTGATCAGAATTATCCATTTATATTTTAAAATGTTCTGTTTCTCTTGTTTGGTCATAAATTCTTCCTTTCTCCATAGATCTGACAGATAAACTATGTAGAATCACTTTTTATATCTAAATATTGACCTATTTCAATCATAGATTGGTATAAGGTATGAGTTGTATAGGTCTATACCAATTTCTGCCATATTTTCTGCATAATTCTGCTCTAAACAGTAGATTTCTATAGTCAGAGATCACTGTGATCTTGTAAACATAATCTGCTCCACCAATCCATCACTCTATTTCTTAGCCAGTACCAAGTAGTTTTGGTGATTATTGCTTTATAATACAGTTTTAGATTAGGTAGGACTAGGTACCTTCCTGTGCAATTTTTTCCCAATAATTCTCTTGACCTGTTATTTCAGATAAATTTTGTGCTGGTTTTTTGGTATTATAAAATATTATGAATTTTTTTTGGTATTTTGATTGGTATTGCACTAAATAAGTAAATTAATTTAGGTAGAATTGTCATTTTATATTAGTTTGGCCAACCTATGAGCAATTGATATTTTTTCAATTGTTTAAAGGTGGATTTATTTGTGTGAAAAGTGTTTTGTAATCTTATTCAGAGAGTTCCTGGAGTTGTCTTGGCCAAATACTTTATATTGTCTATAGCTATTTTTTGTTAGTTTTTGCAAGGCAATGGGGTTAAGTGAGTTGCCCAAGGCCAAATAGCTATGTAATTATTAAGTGTCTGAGGGTGGATTTGAACTCAGATACTCCTGACTCTAGGGCCAGTGCTCTATACACTGTGCCACTTAGCCACCCCCTCTCTACAGCTATTTAAAGGAATTTATCTTTTTTATCTCTTGCATCTGGGCTTTATTACTAATATATAGAAATGCTGAAGATTTATGTAGTTTTAATTTATAGCTTGCTACTTTGCTAAAGTTGTCCATATATTTCAAGTAATTTTTTAGTTGATTTTCTAGGATTATCTAAGTATGTCATCATATCATCTGCAAAGAGTGATAATTTTGATTTCTTCATTGCTATTCAATTCTTTCAATTTCTTTTTTTCCCCACTCATTGCTAAAGCTAATATTTCTAGTACAATATTGAATAATAGTGGTGATATTGTTTCACTCCTGATATTGATGGAAAGGCTTCTAGATTATTCTCATTACATACAATGTTTGCTGCTGGTTTTAGATAGATACTATTTATTTTAATGAAAGTTCCATTTATTCCTCTGCTCTCTAGGATTTTTAATAGGAATGGATACTATATTTTGTCAAAATCTTTTTCTTTATCCATTGAGATAGTCATATGATTTCTGTTGGTTTTGATATTGATGTGATCAAATATTCCATTAGTTTTACTAATATTAAACCAGCCCTGCAAGCCTGCTATAAATCCCACTTAGTCAAAATATATTATCCTAGTGATAAATTGCTTTAATCTTTTTGCTTATCTTTTATTTAAAACGTTTGCATCAGTATTCATTAGGGAAATTGATTTAAAATTTTCTTTCTCTGTTTTGGCATTTCCTGGTTTAAGTATCACCACCTTACTTGACTCATAAAAGGAATTTTGGTAGGATTGAGAAGGCAAAACTTCTGAGAAAAGTTAAAAAATCCCAAAGATTGGGGGAGGCAAAGGTATTGTCAGGTAGATTTAACAGGGACAGAGGGGCTGGCTCTCTTTTTTCATCTCATCTTCTCCCTCAAAGGCCAATTATGTAGGATTCTGAGAAGAGGGACTTTCCCAGGCTGCCATTTCCCCAGGGGTCTTTCAGAATACAGTTGTCAGCAAGTAACCTCAGTTCATCAAGTTTGATCTTTTGGAGAAAACTTGGATTCAGTCAAGCTTCTTCTTCATCACCAATTCTTTTGGCTACTACTGAACCCCTGCCTTACTATCAGGTCCTATATCTTGGTTTCTTTCTTTTTTTTTTCTCCTTTCTTTTTCTTTTTCTTTTTCTTTTTCTTTTTGTTTCCTTTCCTTTTTGTATACTCTGGTTTTAAATTGTTATTGCTATTGATGTTGAAATCTCTTATTTTTTATCACCCGAATTTCCTTTCCCTCTCCCTTTGAATAAAGTCATAGCTTAAAACAAATAGTAAAAAAAAAGAGAAAAAACAATTCAGCAATCCTTCAACCAAATTTGACATTGTATGACAATTTTACACTCATATTTCCCTATCTTTGAGTAGAAGATATTCTTATCTTCTGAGTCAAACTTCGCCATTAAATTATATATCATTTATTTTTCAATTTTGTTTTGTTTTGTTTTATAATTGCTATTTCTCTCATTCTGGACATAAGATTAAATTTGGAAGAAACTCAGAATCCATCTGGTCCAACCTCCTCATTTTTATAGATGAAAGAGTTGAAGCCAGGGATCTTTAGTGATTTTCCCAACCTGCATGATTCAACTTTTCCTCTTGAGTGCTCTCTTATTTTCAAATCTTTATGACAGTACTGGTTAGCCTCCTACCTGTCTGGCTGCTCCTGCTCAACTTCCTTTGTTGGATCATCATCAATACTGTGTTCCTTAAGTAGCAGTACTCCCCAAGCTTCTATTTTAAGTCCTCCTCTTCTTTCTCCACCCTCTCTCTTTCTTAGTAACCTCTTCAATTCTCGTAGTTTAAACAATGATCTCTATGCAGATGATTCATAGGTAGATGATGATGACAGAGAGAGAGAGAGAGAGAGAGAGAGAGAGAGAGAGAGAGAGAGAGAGAGAGAGAGATTTATATATCCAGACATAGTCTCCTCCCTGAGCTTCATTCCAGTTCATCAATGCCAATTAAATATTTCAAATTAATCACTCTGCTGACATCTCATCCTCATCTGGAAGTGAGATTATTATCTTTCCCCCAAAACTGTTCCCTCTCTTAAAGTCCTTATTTTTGTTGTGAAGTCATCACCATTCTTCCAATTTTCCAGATGTATAACCATGGCATCACCCTTAAGTCTTTTCTTCCTAGTAATAACTTAAATATCAGATTTCCAAGAATGGGGGGGAGAGGAAGAAGTGGTAGAAGTTAAGTAAGGAGGGTAAAGGAGAGAAGAAGATAGGAAAATCATGAGAAACATACTATAACTGAAAACTCAAAGAGATTTGCTCCTTCCCTTCTATATTTCCCCTCCTCCATAAACTTCTTTGACTAACCACCTGGTTTCAGGTGAAAATTTATAATCTTCCTTGAGACCAAAAAGGGCTAGCTCATGAACTTCTCCATGATTCAGTTTCAGGAATTCCTTCCCCTAGCATGCAATTAGAATAGTTATTTTTCTGAAAAAAAAAGAAGTACAGAAAACCTAACCTGGAGAGGCTAAGATGGAAGCAAGCCTTTTTGGGTGGGTTTGAACTCTATTGAATCAGTTTCCTATTCACCTAAGGACATAAAAAAGTCCTGCCCAAAGGGTCTCTAGGACCTTCAATCTCAGAAGATATTCCAAGGCATATATTTTAGAAGTTTGGGGACCCAAGTTTAGCAGAGCTAAGTGCTACATTTCCATTGGCATTTCTCATATATATCTGTATATATATCTGTATATATCTGTATATATATATATATATATATACACATATATATATATATATATATTTATGTTCATATACCATAGCTAAATTAACTCCTGCCAAATGGCTTATCTGTGATTCATGTCATTTCAATATCTGGGAGACAAGCATGAGTCAGGTCAGCATGCTACAGGGAAAGGATTATTGATGGAGTACTTCTGATTCAATAGACCAGTGCCCAAATTATCTACAATTAATCTAAAATTAGCTTCTTAGTTTCAGCTTTCCTCAGCCTCCCTATCTCTCTATTTCTTCTCCACTCTCTTTCCTATCATTTTCCCCTTCTGTCATCTCAAACACTAGAGTTTCAAGACTTCAGCTGCCAGCCTTTCCCTTCTTGACAACTTTCCAAACCCGTACCATAAAGCATCATTTATGAGAAAGCAAACTGAATCAAAACACAAACATATTTTAGATAAATCCCATCTATTTTTATTTCATGAATCTTGCACTGCATTTCTAACTAAATTCAATGCAATGAACAGTATAATTATCACCTCCTTTGGTGCCCCAGAATGAGAGAATTATTATATTGAATGAAGTGATTTTAATGTTCTATTAGTTCCTTCCAATGGAATTCTTACTAGATAGATTTAGTTAGTTATTACCAACCATAATAGAAAAGTAGAAGAGCAAATGCTTAACATTTTCAAGGGTATATCCTATTAGTGAAATCCAACTATTGTACCTTAAAGGCAATGGTGGTGGGCTGAAGGGGGAGACTGCACATATATGTAATACCAAGTTATTCAATTTTCTTTTTTCTCTCTTTCCTCCTATTTTCTTTTTAGTATAACCATTAGAGTGTGAGCTCTTTGAGAACAGGGACTGTCTTTCGACTTTTTTATATTTCCAGAACCTTGTACATTTTTTTCAGTCATTCAGTCCTGTATGACTCACCATCATCTCATAAATTATAGCACACCAGATCTTTCTATCCTCCACTATCTCTCAAAGTCTGTCCAAGTTCATGTTCATTGTTTCCATAAACTATCACCCCATCGGCTTTATCTTCCTTTTGCTTCAATCTTTCCCAACAGCATAGTCTTTTTCCAATAAGTCCCATCTTTTCATTATGTGGCTAAAGCGTTTAAGCTTCAATTTCAATATTTGCCCTTCCAGTGAATGGTCTGAATTGTTTCTTTATATATTCCCTGATTTGACCTTTTTGCTGTCTAAGGGACACTCAAAAGTTTTCTCCAGCACCACAATTTAAAAACAGCAATGCTGCAGTGTTCTTCTTTCTTTATAATCCAACTCTCACAGTCATAAATTGTTACTGATTAAACTATAGCTCTGACTATATGGACCTTTGTCAGCAAGGTGGTGTCTACTTTTTAGTATGCTGTTCATATTTGCCATAGCTTTCCTTCCAAAGAACAAACATCTTTTAATTTCATGGCTTCAGTCATCATCTGACATGATCTTTGAGTCTAGGCATATAAAATCTGACTCTACTTCCAGTTCTTCTCCCTCTTTTTTGCCAGGAAGTAATGGAATCAGTTGCCAAAATCTTAGTTTTGTTGTTTTTTTTCTTTAATTTTGGTTTTTTTTTTTTTGTCTTTATGTTGTTTCAAGTCAGTTTCTGTCCCTTTCTAAACTGTTAGCTTGTACCCTTTACATAACAATGCTGCCAGGTGAGTCCAAAGAATTATGTTCTTAACCCACCATGTTCTCCCTCTGGGATTCTGGGCAAGGGACCTAATTTCTTTAGGCCTGAAATTCTGAAACTGTAAAACAAAGCTCTTTTTGTGGTGGCCCTTCAACTAAGGGGATGCCTATCAATTGTTAAGTGGTCTAACAGACTGTAGAATATGAATGGAACAGAATACTTTTGTCCTAAAAGAAATAAGGCAAAATGGTTTCAAAGAGGCAGGGAAAGACTTGTAGGGATTTGTACAGAATGAAGTGAGCAGAGCAAGAAGAACAATTTGTACTATAATAGCGACATTACAAAAACAATTTGGAAGGATGATCAGCCATGATTCCAGAGAACTGATAAATAAGAACCTTGTGTGAAAGATAATTACCATTTTACAGCTGGGGAAACTGAGGTTCAGGTATGTTAATCCACTTCATGTCCTAAAGATAATGGACTAATATACAAAATAAGGAAAGCATTTTTGGATGGCACCAATATGCAAATGTTTTGCTTAACTGTGCTTATGTATTTTTTTCTTTCGCACTTTTTTTTCTTTCTTTTCTTTTTTCTTTCCTTTCTGTTTTTCTCTCTTTCACTCTCACTTGCTCTTTTTCTTCTTCCTCCTTTCTCCTCCCCTTCTCTCTTTCTTTTCCCCCTATTTACTTTAGAAGAGCTAGGAGTGATAAAAAAATGAATAAATGCTCGATAATAAAAATTATATATATATATGATGTGCATAATTATATATTATATGATAATATAATATATAATAATGTGTGTGTTTGATGTGTGTATACATTTATACATACTTAGACACACACAAACATATATATATATATGTATATATATATATGCATATATATCCCTTAAAGATGACCAAGGACTTTGAATTTCATGATTCAGTCCTTCTAGTTATAAAATCATATGATTTCCTCCTCCTCTGTCCTGCTCCATATACTGCCCTAGTCCATACTTTGACTGTCCAAAAGCCATACTTCCCCTACTCAAACTGCAACTTCCCTCTTCTTGTGAAGCTATCTTAGCTAGGCATAGATCTGATAATCTGCTTAAAGTAATTAACTTAAGGTGCAAATGAGACTTATCCTGAGAGGGAGAGTGAGTTTCATTTTTAAAAAGAATCTTCTTAAACCAAATTAATATCTAATTACTGTCCTAATATTTTTAAAGTCTTCAATTTTACACATTGATTTCCTCACCTTGTGTGAAAGGTAATTATGATTTTGCAGATAGGGAAACTGAGGTTCAGGAAAGTTAATTTGCTCTGGGTCACATAACTAGGAACTAGAACTTTCTTTTTTTTTTTTGGACCTAGAACTTTCAACTCAGATATTCTGACTCCAAATTGAGTATTTTTTCCACTCTGACATACTACCTATAAATACGTATAAATAGGCTTTGTGGAGGAAGATATTTTTGAGTCTATGTTCCTTGCCCAGTTCCCTGCCCAGGAAAGTCCCTGATTACCAGGGAGTAAAATACATAGAATTAGCATTGCAGTCTCCTTCCATCCTTAACTTCATCTTTGTGAGCAGACTTCCTGGTGATCCACAAGAACAAAGATCTCTCCTTAAGGGGAGATATAAGTGGTTGGTGAAGTTGGACTGTACATGTTCAGAACTATAAATTGTGGATCTGAAAGGGCAATGAATCTCCTATTTAGGCTTTTGTGATCTGAATTCAAAGACCAGTCTTCCAGATGCCATCCTTACATCTGAGGATGGATTGAATATTCTCTCACTGCAGGAGAAAAGAGACATTCCTGGAAGAATTTTGGGGTTGAGGGATAATGATTTCAAAGGCAGTTATCCAGACATGATTAGTTATTTTCTGATTGGACTTGGGTAGTTCATAAGATCTTAGTTTTAGGGTTTAAAGGGAAAGAAGTATGAATAAGGATCACATTTAATAAATGTTTGTTGATTGACAAATTTAACAAGGTAATAACAAAAGTTCTCCTGCAAATTTTTTTCTTCTATTCATTACAATGTTTTATTAAATGGTCTTTTAGGAATATCTATCACCAGTTAGTAATCTACCATAATACACTTCCAGAAAATTTCCCTTGAAACAAATATGTCTAGTCCAGCAAATGAACAGCATTGATCACATTTAAGAATACAGATAGATCCATTCATGTATTTCTAGTGTATTTCTCTGTCAAAAGAGAGAAGGTAGGTTTTATTGCTTGAAATCATTTTTGTTTATTGATCTTTTCCCCTATTTCCTCCCTATTCCCCAAAGAATAACCCAGAATAACTCAGCTATTTGGGTTACAAGTAGGGGTATCCCCACACCTGATGGTATTTGATAGGAAACTGAAGTGAGAGCTGAGATATGAAGTTTGAAACATTAGAAGAGGGTGAGAGGTTGTTGGGGTTTTTTAACTGTCCTGGATAATTTTGAAGAGACTTGCCGGCTACTCCAGACCTTAAATTAATAGCTCTCAGTTCCTGACAAGGCTCAACTTAGGTATTCCATCCTAAGCAGAGTAATAGGAGATGAGGATTTGATCATCCTCTATTAAAGCACAGGTTTATATTAAGCAGTATCTCAGATATCTTTGTCTCTTTCTCTGAACCTCCATGTCTCTGTCTCTGTCTTTAACTCTTTTCTCATTTTGTCTCTCACTCTCTACCGCTGTCTGTCTGTGATTGCCTATCTGTCAGTCTTTTTATCTCTCTCTCTCTCTCTCTCTCTCTCTCTCTCTCTCTCTCTTTCTCTAGGACTCTCTCTCTCTAGGTCTCTCTCTCTAGGTCTCTCTCTCTCTCTCTCTCTCTCTCTCTCTCTCTCTCTCTCTCTCTCTCTTTCTCTCTCTCCTTTCCTGTTCACTTTCTCCTTTTTATCCTCTCTCAATCTCAATTCATTTTTCTATTTTTCTCATTCTATCTTATGTCTGTCTCTGTCTACTTCTGTTTTTTTCTATCTCTTTAGATAGATAGATATAAAGATAGATACTTACACAGTCATATAGACACAGCAATCAGAAAATGATTTTCCTTTCTTGAAACATTCATAATGAATTATTTTTTATAAACTTATCATTCCATCTTTTTTCTTAGAGTAATGTATGTTTACATACTCATTGTATTTATGTACTAGATGGTAAGCAACTTTGGAACTTCACAAGACCGGCTTCTTCCATGTATTAGCTGCTCACCTGACAGTAGGTGAAGTAGTTTCTGATGCCTCATGCAACTCTCCAAGATTAAATGAATTGCAGATCAGTAGAGGGAATTTCCATACTGGGAGGTCACCACAGTAATGAATCACAGCTTCCTCTCTTCCAAGCCCCTCCCATATTTTCATATCTTCCCTCAGTAGATGATATGCTCCTTGAAATCAGGGACTGCATCTTATTTAATTTCCCCCTTTTTAGAATATTTGATATAAATGCCTAACATACAGTAAGGGGTTCACAAAATTTTTGACATTTCAATAGCTTCTTACCTACAAGGAAAGGGTTAAGTAGGAATGAGATGGTGAAGAATAGTTCAGTTCTATTACCCTGGTGGTATTAAAAATAAGATATTCCCTCTTGCCAAAGTCCCACTCAGAGTAAACCAGCAGCCTCTGCCTCTCCCTTCTCTAAAGAAGCAGTGAGTCAAATTGCTATTTAAAGGGAGACAGAGCCTGAGGTTATACATTTTCTCTTGGCTCAGACAACCTGGACTAATTCTGTCTCATCCTTTGTGGTTGGGTCATCTTGATGAAACTGAATTAGTGGGAGAAAACAAAAAAAAAGGAGAAAGATCCTTATTTTCCTCAGTGCTAATTTCTACCGTGTTAAATATGGCTATCCTCACCAATGATCATGGAGTCTGGTGTCTATGATTAGCCATTTAACTGTGTGGTAATTGTGAGCTAAATAGAGCAAAGTGTTTACACCAAACCCCTCAGTTAGAAGAGGAAGGCTTTCTCCAATTACCTTCTATGAAAGTGACATGAATAAAAATTTACATCAGAGAAGAGCCCTTCAAGAAAATGATACATAGATGATTGGGAATTCTCTCCATTGCCTATGGACTAGCTCCACCATGGTAATGGCAATGTAATTGTAGTGATAGTCCGTAATATTTTATATCCTACCATTATTTACCCAAACCATATGGTACATCACTTTGTTCTTTATTAAATCTAACGATGTCTGTTTCTGACCATTATAAATTTCATCTTGACAAGCCTGTGACAGGGCAGGATGATGACTGATGATCTCCCAGAACATAGGCAGGCCTGGGATCATTAAAGATAGGGACTTGGCAGTATAGAAATCATAGAAAGGTTGGCTTGCCCTCTGGACATTCTGGCCTCCATCCAGAGTAGTATCATTCTGTGCTATGATAGATCCTTGTCTAAAATGTCTGCATTTTGCGCTCACCCCACACATCATAGTTCAGTGGCTAGAGCCCCAGGTTTGGTGTCAAATTTGACCTCAGATAACTTACTAGATGGCTAACCACCTAACTGCTGTCCACCTCAGTTTTCTAACCTGTAAAATAAGGTTAATAATAATTCTTGCCTTCCAAAGTTGTTGTGAGGATCAAATTTAATATTTTAATATGTGTATTCATATATATATATATGTATCTATATATGCATCATGTATATATGTGTATACATATATGGTATTAAGGAAATAGTCTGGCAGTGATATTAAGGATGCTTTGAAGATGCAAAGAGATTAGAGACAGGGATACCAGTTATGGCAGGGAGGAAGGGAATAAGTATCTATATAATACTATGTTAAATGCATTTATAAAATTATAAATTCATACATATATAATACTATAAAATTTTACATATGTTTTTGTATGTGTGTATATGTACTATATATGTGTGTGTATATTTATATAACTTTTGTTGTTATTGTTCTAGGATCAGGCAAGAAAAAGATTTGTGCCCTTGAACCAACCAGGTAATTTACAGGAAAAATTCCCCAACTCAGGAATGCTTCTTAAGCCCTTGGGTCTGGAATATTGCATAAAAAAATCTTTAAAACACTCCCTTCCAGGGTCTTCTTCCTTATTTAGAATAAAACAAAGCTGAACAAAGTTATGCCTGAGGAAAGTTAACTTCTTGCACACAGAATTTTCCTATCTCCTGTTTGGCAAGAGGAAGAAGGGGCTTATAAGAAATGCCAAACTTGGAAAGGCAGTATTTATTTTTGCAAAGAAGCTGATGCAATGTTATTACCTTAATTTTTATTCTGCTGCCTTAAAACTTAGTTCACTACCTCTGCCTGTAATCATCGAGGACATGCCCAACTGGGGCAGCTGATAGCTCTGTGAATTAGGAAGACCCAAATTCAAATGTGACCTAACTGTGTGACCCTGGAGAAGTCATTTAGTTTACCTGACATGAGGAAAAACTTAGATAATTTTTGTAAAAGTGTCTTGCTATATAAATGTTTAGTCCCTTCCTGCCTCCTCTAAGTGGTCTTCCTGACTCTAATCTCTTTGCACCTCCAATACCTCCTTAACACCACTGCCACACTATTTCTTTGTTGCTATATCACCATGATACTCCCTGTTCAAAAAACTTCAGTAACTATTCATTGACTCATTGCCTACTGAATAAAGTACAAAAGTATTACTTTGGCATCATTCTTCATAGTCTAATTCTCTATAGAAGTTTGCTGGTAAATCTTTAACAACCAGTTTCATGCATTTTGTGCCCAATACTTTTAATTATTTAAGGGCTATGCCCAATAATTTTAAGTTTAATTAGTATATCAACATTTTTCTCCATTAGTTTCTTAAATCTAGACTATCAAAAAGACAATAAATCAAATTCTGATTTGTAGCTCTTGCAAATTCCTGAAGAAACAAGAGGAGACAGACAAGAATGTAAGCATTTGCTTTTCAACCTTAATTCATATCCTTCATTTTTCCCATTCCACATTTCAGGTATTACTCATTGTTCCATGCCCCATCCTTCATATTTCTCACATCTACATATTTACCCACATTAAACTCCGTTCCTGAAATGAACTCCCCCCACCCCACTACACACTTTTTTTTTTACCTGTTGAAATCTTTTCCATCTTTCAAGGCTCATTTGAAGTGCCATCTCATCCTCCTCTTGCTGGCTAGAAATGATTCCTTCCTCATCTATCTCTTGCTACTCTGTTTAAAGTAGATTGGTAGATATATTCTAAATTTTGTGGTTGTTATTTTTGTATAGGTCTTGTCCCTATACATTAGATTTTATTCTGTTTGAGAATAAGAATTATATTATTTTCTATCTTTATATATTCCGTACTAGCACAATACATCAGCAAAACTTACTCATAATAACTAATTAATATATGAAAATATACTAGACTTGAATAGATTAGAATGGCATGGAACAGAAACAAAATTGTTGTTAAGTCAGTTGGTTGTGTCTGACTATTTGTGATCCCATTTGAGGTTTTCTTGGCAAAGATACTAGAGTAGTTTGCAATTTCCTTTTCCAATTCATTTTTCATATGAGGAAATTAGTGACTGGACCAGGGACACACAGCTAGTAAATGTCTGAGACTGGGTTTGAACTCAGGCTCTCCTGATTCAATGGTTAGCATTCTTTCCACTTTACTACCTAGTTGCCTTATAGAATAAATGGTAGAATTTAATATTCTCAATTTTTACTCCTTGCTGGGGGGCAATGGACAGAAATACTTTTGCTTTACTCTGATACTCCAATTCCATTTTCTCCTGTTGAGATCCTCTGATCCCAGAGTAAAATTGCTGTTCTCAAACTAATGATCTATCACATGACTCCCAAGTTAAAAATTTCTACATGTGCCTCTCAGGAATAATGTGTATGATCCAAAGACACAAATACCCAAAGTAAAAATGATTTGTTTATAAATCCATTTTCCCTGGTTTTATTAAGTTTCCACTTGTGTACATTTGAAGATGAATCATTTTACAGGTTTATGCACCCTGCCTCTCCACTCAATGGAGGAAAAGTTTCTAAAAAACTTAGAATGGAAAAACAGAATGGTAGCCATGGGAGAAGTGGGCTGGTCATTTTTTCCTCATTCTTTACTGTTACATCAGAATGAATTTAGTTCAGCATATACCTTAAGTACATACAGTAAAAACCTCCTCAAACATAAAAAAGAAATAATGTATATGTTATATGCCATGTAAAGTAAGGGATGATGACTAAACTATCAGAAATGAAGGTGAGCTTGGAGACCTGCAAAGTGGTTGGTGTTTAAGGCTACAGTCTAAGAGAAAAAAATTTTGGAGGGTGAAAGACTGAATAAGAGAGATAGAGTGAGAGCAATGGAAGGAGGAAAAGTGGTGGAAGAGGAGGAAAAGGAGGAGGAGGAGAAGAACAAGAAGAAGAATGAAAAGGAGAAAGAGAAGGAAAAGAAGAAGGAAAAGAGGAGGAAGAAGATGATAATAAAGGAAGGGGGGGAGAGAAGAAGGAAATAGGAATAGAGATGAGAGAAATAAAGAGAGAAAGACAAAAAGAGGAGAGAGCAGATTGAGACACAAGAGGGAGAAGACAAGAACAATGACAGGTAAGAGTAGGAAGTGATGGGATGAGCTGAGGTAAGAAAAGGATAGTGAAAGACTGAGACCACAATTCAGACCTAAACAGGCTCCATCACTCACAATGCTCCAACAAAGATACGAGAGCAGGAATTTGCCAAACACACCATCTCTTCTTTAAAGGAGCAAATCAATAAGACTTTGGGATATGGAATTAGAGGCTATCAAAATCCAGAAAACAAAGTTCTATAGGTAGCAACATTCCTTATTTATTCTTCCTGATCCCAAAGAGTAGAACTATAGCAGTGTTGTGAAATTCTAGATTGTGCTCTTAAGCACAGAAGGAAGAAAATCCTTTACATTCCAAAATCCTGTGGATTTTCTCAGATTGGTTTATCAGATTAGCATTTCAGCTATGATCTAGAAAACTGGAAATCAAATATTTATGATTAATTGTGATAACACCATGGGTAGAATGCCAGGGCTAGAGTCAGGAAGACCTGAATTCAAATGTAGTCACAGACACTTCCTAGCTGTGTGACCCTGGGAAAGTCACTTAACCCTGTTTGCCTCAAGTTTCCTCATCTATCAAATGAGCCAGAGAAATAAATGGCAATTTGTTTTATATCTCTTCCATGAAAGTTTCAAAAGGGGTCAAGCATGACTAAAATAACAAAACAACAGCAAAATTATAAAAATTGCCTTGATATATGAAAGAAAATTCTGTATATCAATCTATCACAAACATATTAAGCACCTAGTATATTAGATGATAAACACTGTCCTAGGTACTGAAGGATACAAATACAAAGAATGTAACAATATATTTTCAAGGAGATTACATTCTGATGGGGAAAACAACAAGCATATATCTAAGTATATTTATAATGTAAGTAAATGCAAAGAAGTAAAAAACAAGGTAGTCAAAGAGGGAAAGGATTTGCATTTGGGAGGAGGGCAGGGATCAGAAAAAGTTTCACATGCAAGATTGTATTTATTTTGCACCTTAAAGAAAGACAGATTCTCTGAGGCAGAAGTTTGGAGGGAATGGGAAAGATGACCCATTTTGAGACATGGAGCTAGAAATAGACTGTTGTTTTTGAGGAGCAGAGAGAGGACTCATTTGTTTGGATTACAGAGTATAGGATGGGGAGTAAAATATGATGGGATTAATATTAAAGTATAGCAATATACATAGATACTTCAGCACCTTTGATAATATTAACATATTAATTCATGCAAAAAGTAGAAAGGTTTGTGCTGTCACAAGCAAAATAAGGAAACTATGAATTAGTTAAAAAAGAAAACTAGAAAAACTAGGATGCCACATATACATTTCATTATCATGTTTCTAGCTAAAAGCATAAGGTTCATGATTAATTATGTTTACTTGTAGAAGTCTCTTATTTTCTTGGTGTTTTAAAGGCTAAAATTGGGGGAAGGGGATAGATTATGAAAGTAATTGCTCCTATCTACTCCCACTCTCCTCAAACTTCATTAATCTTTAAGTTTCTCACCATTTTCCTCTTGTTTACCAAAAAGACAATGTGATCTCAGGCAAGTCATTTAACTTCTATAAAATGAAAGTGTTGTGACATCCCACCAAAGATCCTTTCCATTTCTATGATTCTATGACTCATACAGAATTATACAGCAAACTGACCCCACAATAATAGGAATCCAGATATCTTCATATTTACCTCCTTTTTTCAGCAAGTTTTTGGCTCTGGGCAAAATAAACTGCTTTTAGAAACAATCCCCCCATCCTCACCCCCTGGTTTCATAAATATAAAAGAGGAAGGAGAAACAAAATGTGTATGTAAAAATGGTCTTTCCATTCTCAAAGCAAGTCTTTCCTTTCAAATTCCAAGTCAATCAAGATTTGATGAATAAAGGTATTTCAAAATACATTTGCCCTTTGTATTAAAAAATAATAAGATCATTACATTACATTTTCTTAAAAGATTAAAAGTAGAGGGACTGCTAATCTCACTTTAGGTGACAGATTAAAAGGGGTAGCCTATAAAGCTTCAATTGGATAAGGGTAGAATCAGAGATGAATGACTTATTTTCTTAATTCCCTTTATTTCAACCAATAACATATAGTCCTTTGTTCTTTTAACATAACCCTTTGTCTTCTTTAGCAAAGTCAAAGTACTTACTCTTTAGAGAGGCCTCTGCTGGAACCACAGAACTTCTAAAATAGAAAGGAGAGTAGAGGGGTGTTAGTTGGAGCAGATATTTGTCATATTGTTTATTTCAAAAGCTACATGGGAATGGGAGACAAGTGTGACTATACTTTTCATCTTACAATCTCCTTAGCGAAGATCAGAAGGCATGTGATAATGACGTTTCCTTCCAAAGCAGAGACCCAACAAAAAGAGGATAAATTGGATATAATTTAAAACATACTCTTTGCTATTTTTAAATAAGTAAAAAAGATTTTCACATACTCCCATGTCTTCCTTTTTTTCTTCCACAATTTTTGCAGTTCACTGTATTTTGAATGCTAATTTTGTTTGAATCTAGACTAATAATATATATATATATATATATATATATATATATATATATATACAAAACATGGCTTCTATCCCTAAAGTAAAGTATATTCCAGAAGAAATTATCAATGTCTTTGCATATATAGGAAAGGTACAATAGTCAAAAGTATTCTAACCTTTCCATTGAATTCAATCCTTGTTGGTTAAATACAGATTACAAACCAAAGCAAAACACTGAAGTGAAATCTATTCTTTCACTTCAGAAAGAGTAAACATTTCTAGACCTAAAGGAAGTATGTGACATCCTGGAAAAACAAGCCCAATGCCAAGAGTTAAAATGAACAGCTGAAACCTACCTTATTGTTATGGGTATTGTTTTAAATTAAGCCTATGTATCCAGGATTGGAAGGCACATGAATTTAAAATAATCATTCCTGGATTAGCATTTGTTTAAAAGGAAAATCTATAAATAAATTTTGTATCATAATTGGAAAGGTGAAAATGAAGTAACTGTTGTACCAGGAGAAATCAGGAGATGGGGATTCGAGTCCTGATCCTTCCATTAACTAGCTGTGTGACATTATATATCTCTGAGTCTCAGTTTCCTCATCTCTAAAGGAAAGTAGTCAGAACATATCATCAGATTATAGATTTACAAAGGAAAGGGACCTTAGAAGTCATCTGGTTCAAATCCTTCATTTTATAATGGCCAACTTCATCTTCCACATGGCTATTATGATCTCTAAGTGGTGGCAGCTAGGTTGGGCAGTATATAGAGCACTGGCCTTGGAGTCAGGAAGACAGAAGTTTGAATCCAGTCACTTGACTGTTACTAGCTGTGTGACTTTGGGCAAGTCACCTAACACTGATTGCCTCACATCCAAGGCCATCTCCAGTAGTCCTGATTTCTATCTAGCACTGAACGCAGATGACTCCAGAGGAGAAAGTGAAGCTGGTGACTTAGCACAGCACCTCCTCACTCAAATCCAATTCATGTGCTTGACATGGCATCAGCCCACTAATGTCATGGTCTTCTTTGAAAAATGAAGGACAAAAGGGCAGCTAGGTGGCACAGTGAATAGAGCACTGGCTCTGGAGTCAAGAAGACCTGAGTTCAAATTCAGCCTCAGACACTTAAAAATTTCCTAGCTGTGTGACCTTGGGCAAGTCACTTAATCCCACTGACTTGCAAAAACCAAAAAAGAAAAAAAAAAGAAAATTATTATGCTCTCTAAATAGCCTTGAGTTTCTGAAATGGTGTTTAACCTTCTTTTCAGGTCTTTGAAATTCTGATATGTGAGAAACCCATATACATTTTAATAGCACTTACAATTAGCCATATCAATTTGATAAAGCAACATTTGTTTTCCATAATCTGAAGCAGAAAATTTCAGGCTAGAGTACATGTATTAAAAAGGAACACTGATAGCAAAGGGTAATATTGCAGGTTAGTTTTATAAAACCTATAGATTCTATTAATTCTGAGGATAAAAAAGAAGAGAGTGAAGTTCGATGAATTGATTATTGAGAGAATAGACAAATAAGAAATTTCTTTGATCTTTAGAAAGGGGGGATGAAAAAATATAGTGGAGAAGAGACTCTCTAGGTGACAAAGTAATACAACTTGGATGTTTATCTGTGCCTATTTCATGTCTTTTTACCTTTGGATTATTATTTCTTTATGGATCTTGTATGATGATGATCTAAAGAAAAAAGAAAATGAGAAATTTAAAAAAACAATCACTGGAAGCCCAAGGAATAGACAAACAGCTTATTTTGTTAAGATAGGGGTACAGTATAAGAGCTATATATGTAGACCTTTGAGATTCAGACTTCTTGTTCATCTTTAGGTAACTGACTGCCACTCAGTTATTTAGGAACAAGTGATCACTGATACTGGATTAGAATCACTATAGCCAAAACTGTGGACAGTAGCAGCGTCATGCCCCAGAAATTGCATTCCATTCCATTGTGCTTTAGGAATTCCCCTGTTGCATTCAGAAAATTGAGAAGGTACCCCCTAGCAATTTAAGAAAAAGTCTAGAGGCTCCATGCAGGAGCATTTTTCTTCCTTTTTTATGTTTAATATACTCTGTGTCCACAATATGTATATTTTAGTCCCTTGAATTTTGGGGGTGTATAACCATAAGTTTTCATATATTTAATATTTTGAGCACTATCCATAAGTGGAATCATCAGTTACTGCAAATGGAAGAGTTTTGAATACTGTGGATAGGTTCATTTATCTTGGCAGTGTACTTTCCAGAGATGTACACTTTGATAATGAGATTGATGAATGCGTTGCCAGAGCTAGTTTAGAGTTTGGAGGCTCTAAAGGAAAGTGTGGGGGAGTAGAGGTATTAGACTGACTACCAAACTAACAGTCTACAGAAATGTTGTTTTGGCTTCATATTTGTATACTTGTGAAACCTGGACAGTCTACCAGTACCTTCCATTTGAATTATCTTAAGAAACTTCTGAAGATAACATGGCCTCTGAGGTTCTTTCACAAACTAATCTGCCAAGCATTCAAATTCTAATATAGAGAGCACAATTCCTATAGGCAGGCCACAATGTTTGAATGCCAAATGTAGTATTGCTTAAAAGACTAATTTATGGAGAACTTACACAAGGCAAACCCTCACGTGGTGGTCAGAAGAAGTCATACAAGGACAAGCTCAAGGTCTTTCTGAAGAACTTAGGAAATGATTGCATGGGAGACACTGCCTTAGGACTATGCCATGTCCTCTTCAAAGAAGGTGCTGTGCTCTAGGAGTAAAGCAGATTTGAATCAGGTCAAAAGAAACGTGAGATAAGCGAATTTAGTGTATCCATCCTACATATTCACATTGACTATTGTGTCCATTCTATGGTAGAGCATTTGTTGCTTGAATTGTTCTGATCAGTCACAGCTGGACACACTGTAACTTGACTCTAACACAAGGATATATTTTGATCCTCTTCAATAATGGACGAGAATAGGGGCAGCTAGGTGGCGTAGTGGATAAAGCACTGGCCTTGGAGTCAGGAGTACCTGGGTTCAAATCCGATCTCAGACACTTAAAAATTACCTAGCTGTGTGGCCTTGGGCAAGCCACTTAACCCCATTTGCCTTGCAAAAAAAACTTAAAAAAAATAATGGACAAGAGTCACCAAGCATTTAAGTTCACGAATATTACATAGTCATATGTAATAATAATACACATAATTCACAAAGCACTTCAAATACATTAGCTCACTTGAGTCATTGACTCTGTGAGGTTGCATTATTTTGTCCCTTTTAGAGCTTTGAGTAACTTGTCTAAGGGCATACAACTAATATTCATCTCAAGTAAGATCCGAACCCAGTTCTTTCTCATTCTATATACTCTGACCACTAAACGACATTGCTTCTTCCTACCTAAGGGAGATAAGGTCTGTTTAATATTTTCTTATCCTTCCAAGGTAACAGTTTTCAGTTCAATCTATTAGAGAAGTTTTTCATTTCTGGAGAATATATACCTCTAATTTAATGGAAGAAATAAATGGGAAAATATTATTCATGTTATAGAAATTTGTTCTGAGAGCAAATTCGGTGAAGCACATCTAGTCCATAAATCAAGGGATGCTTGCAATAGAGTTTTTAAATTAATTTATATAACATCAATAATAAAGGCAACTTACATATATATCTGGATATATAAGTTGCCTTTATTATTGATGTTATATAAATTAATTTAAAAACTATAGCTGTGTATGTTCTTTATGAATACAATATGTTTCTATATGTGTGTATATAAGTATAAGACAAAATAATAAGAAGTTAACCTATTTTCTTTGTTCTTTCCTTTCTTCTTCCCATAGATTTTTTACTGGACAAACCCCAGGGTCCTCCAAGGTAAGACTTATTTTTACTATTTTTCAGTTGGATAATGAAGTGGCTATGCTCTTAAGATTTTAATTATACCTATAGTATAAATGGTATAGGCAGTTCTTGGGAGAAAAACCCTTCGGCAGGGAAGATCTGCAATTTATTGTCACAGAAAAAGATCCGAAACACTTATATGAGTGACTTACTCAAGGTCACACAACCTGTATGTATCGAAGAAAGGACTTAAACTCAGTCTTCCTGATTCAGAGGTCTACTCTCCAGTGTTATACTTCTTCACAGCTGCTATACTTTTTGCCTGTTTTTCCCTATTGCAACCTTTCAGTGAACCCCACATACATTAGTGTGACCTTTGGAAGATGTTCAGAGTTAGGAGTTTTGTCTGTGGTATTTGTCAAGTGAGAAGTCAGACAAATAAAGCCGGAATGAGTCCAGGAGGTCCTGAGAGAGAAAGGAGACAGTGTTTTTGTCTTTGGATTTCTAGCCTGATTAGCCCTTTTATGAGGCAGAAGACCACTTGTCTCTGAAACTGGATCACATGAGACACATCCTTTGTGAGTCTCTATGGCAGGGCACTACATCGTCCTTCAGGCCTTTTCTGGGAAGGGAGGAAAGAAAAAAAGTGGTTTACATCCTCCTCCCACCCCATCTTCCCCCCTTTCCAGCATCAGGGGCTCCAATACAAATGAGATGAAGATTTTACAAAGGTCTTCCCACCACCTGGGTCCAACAGAACTCAATTAACCAAGTTGCTCAACTTTCCAATATTATCAGTCAAAAATAGTGATTAAGGGAGCCCTAATCTCATTAAGAAAGACAATAGGAACACTCTCCTATCTTGTTAGGAAATGAGGTTTCATTTGATGGGCAGCATCTGCTTTGAAAATACAGGAAGAGGTTTTTTTTTCCTTTTTCTTTTCTTTTTATTTTTGGACAAAGTTGTAAGCACTTGAACTTCCTATGCCTGGATCAAAACCCCATAAAAAGGGTACTCACCCCCCCCTTCCCAATACTTCTTTGTTAGATTCAGGACTGAATGCACAAATTCTATACTAAAGAAGTACCATAAATAGTTACTTCCTCCCCTCAAAATACAAATAACTGACAACTGAGGAATGGGGGTGGTGGGGGAGAAAAAGGGATAGGAAACTTCCAAGCAGACCCTGGATGCCCCCAAATAGACCATTGGGATGACAATCCTTACTGCCAGGAGAGGGAGATGAGAAGGGATAGGAAATTTCTAGGCCGGCTTTGGATGGTCCCTTATACCCAATTGTGGTTACAATCTTTGCTGGGCATAGGGAGGAAGTAAGTCAGTGTTTAGAGCAGAGGTTCTAAACTTTAATGGTCCCTTGGATACATTTCAGGGAATCTATTGAGTTTGGGGGAAAGCTATCTTTTTTCCCCAACAACCTCTAACTGAAATTGAGCTTTTTATAATTAAAAAATGTGTATCCTAAGAAGTCCAAAGGCTTTACCTGACTGTCAAAAGGATCCATGATTTTAAAAAATTAATATCTCCTGAATTAGAGAATGATTATGCCTATGACAATTTTACCATCTTTTTTTTAATCAATTCAAAGCAAATTCCAATCTGCTATTATATACTGTTGCTTAAGCCATTTGCAATAAGGAACTTCAGAACCTCAGAAAACTTGAATCAGATTCTTTCCATTATGTGTATTTTTTTTCTACTAAGAATAACTTTTTGAATGCAGTTTTTCTACTGATACATAATGATCAATACAGATAATAATAATAGCTGACATTTATATTGTGCTTTAGCGATTTCCAAGTGTTCTATGTACATTAACTCATTCAAACATCATGAAGACACAGTAAGTAGACAATAGGGTTACTCATATTCATGTTTTGCAGATAAAGATATTGGAATTCAAAGAGGTTCAGTGATTTGTCCACAATCATAGAGATCAAGGTAGAATTTGAACCAAGCTCTTCCTGACTCAGAGGCTAGCTCCCTAATCTCTATTATTGCCAACTCTCTGATTACTATTTCTCTATCAGATTAGCACTGTTTGATTGATGGGCAGTTTGGTACAATGGAAAGAACGTTGGGTATAAAATCAGAAGACTTGAGTTCAGATGTGCACCCTAATCCTATATTACTTGTATAATCTTGGACAAGTCACCTAATGTCTCATGATCTCAGTTCCTTCTTCTTTTGGACTAGGTGACCTCCAAGATCCCTTCTTGCCATGATCCTTTGATTAAATAAATAAATAAATTTCCCTGCACAGTCATTATCTTGCTAAACATATAGTTCTGCAAATTAATGCCTTTGGATCATAAAAGCTGCTTCAGATGAACAATTCTTTCTGCTCATGACACTTTTTTAATTCTATAAATTGCAAACATGATTTGTATAGCAAATACTGAGCTCTCCTAAACCTGATTGTAATTGGAAGAGTCTTCCAGTATGTATTCCACAAGTCTGGCTCATGTGGAAGATGGAAACATAATTACATTACAGACAATCTCATCTGTGGTAATTACTGTTGTCTCCATCAATCCAATTAACCAGGATAACTAACTCTGCTAAGCCACAGTTACAAAACTTCCTAGTTAAATCCAGGCTGCTTTCTAGGTGGAGGGGAGGGGGATTCATTTGCTAAAATATTAAATAGATAACAAATTGTGTGGTGAAGGTGACACCAGATTCCTATTGCATTGTCCTAAGAGAGGGATGTGGAGGTGACACAGACTTCCAGAAAGTTATAACAAAGGAACACAGATTCTAGTGGGTATTACACTGGATAGGTTTCAAATACAGGCTTTGGATGTATGTCGTCCCCAAACTGGCTGTTTTTCTAAGGGGAGGAAATAATAACAATCCTTAAATCAGGGAACTTTTGAAATATCAAAATATATGGCTGGATAGGAAGGAAGGAGAAATGAAAGCAATGAAAAGCCATTTAATTTGTAGGATCATAGATATGGGACTAGAAGTTTGTCCTCATTTTACAGATATGGAAATGAAGTTCCAGGAGGTTAAATGACTTGCTTAAGGTTGCACAGTTTGGAAGAATCAAAGGTGGAATTTGAATCCAGTTCCTCTAATCCCAAAACTAGTTATCTTTTCACCTTTTTCTCTGGCACACTTCAAAGGGGGAAAAAAGTCACTTACTGGTCAATTTTGTTGAGAAAATCGATCCTCAGGAACAGGTCACCGTAAATGTCCTTTGAAATTTAACAAAGCATAGAACCTATCAATTCTGATCTAGAACACATTTCTAACCCACTATTTCTTCTAGCTTATCATGATTTGTTCTTCTTAACTTGGGAGCATCTAAGTAGTATGGTGGTTGGCACACCAGCTCTGGAATCAGGAAGACCTGAGTTCAGATCATACCTCAGCAAATTGCATAATAATAATAATAATAATAATAATAATAATAATGTTATATCACCTTTTTTCAATTTTTTCTCCAAATAGCAGCAAAGTTGAACTGCCCTGGACATAAATTATTCTGGTTGATATGATGATAGGGAAGTGGTGGGTTATCAAAGAACTATATAATTTATAACATAGTGGAAAAATACTTAAAAAACAAATAACAAACCCCTATATGTATGTATGTATGGTAATACCAAAAAATTTATTTCCAGATCTGTGCCCAACATTATAAGAAATGAGAATGGGACTGATCTGAATCAGAAAGTCAGTCTAAAAATAATTTAACTTACCTACTTATACTTTTTTAGTTTGTTGTTGTTTTGCTTTGCCAAAAAGCATATTGTAAATGAGGGAGTTTTAAATAGAAATATTTCTTCCTTTACCATGTGTCTTATTTATTCCAGTCCCTATACCATTTTCATTCTCTTCGCCCCCTTTATAAAATACCTTTCTGCAATTTTAGTACCTATGACAAAACAAACATTAAAAAATGTTATCAAATCAAGCCTTTAAAGACAAATTCACTATTAGGAAGGAAAGTCTATGATCCAAGATCCTGTGAATAAAGAAACTTGAGATCCTAAGTCAATGTGAGGCCATCACTAGAGAAGTTGTTGATGGGCAGTTCCATTGGTAGCTTGGTATTTGATATTTTATTTTCTTGCTGGTTATGCATTATGTTCAATTTTTTTCTATACTACTGATGGAGTTGAAACACTAAGAATGCCCTTTGAAACTCTGGTGCCTTGGAGCAAAACCATGATATACCCTGCTTACTTGCAATTCTATCACTGCTTCTTCTTTGTGAATACAAGAGAAGTTTTATTGCTTGAGCCCCTGAAGTAGAAAACTAGAGGAATAAAGTCAACACTCATCAAGAGACCTGATGATGATGATGATGATGATGATTAACATTTATATAGCACATATAGAATATATGGCATTTATTGTTTACAAAGTGTTTTATGTGCATATCTCATCTGAGCATTTTCTTATTACAATTTCTTACAATCACATCTCATCATTATCTCACCAAAACACCTTGGTGCTTTCAGTATTAGTAGAATTATTTTTGTCTTTAAGTTGCCTTATACATATCTTTTCCCCATCCTTCCACCCAATGGATTATAAACCCTTTGAAGACAAAGAAATATCTTTGCCTTCCTTTCTATGAACTTTTGATACAATTCTGGCTTTGATTTAAGACTCTCAGGATTACCTGTTGAATAAATTGAAAGGATGTGATATAGACCAGTAGAAAAATTTGAACTGAATCAAATTCTAAAGGTTCTACCAAATTTAAAAACTATTTTATGAAATTTTGTTATAGACATCAGTTTATAAGACTTTCATTACTATGGTAATCAAGTGACTTTAGAAATGATAATTCTCAAAATTTTTCTAATACTCTTTTGTAATTTTTTTATACTCAGCAACCCTAAACTTAGAATGCATTTGTTTCTGGGTATTAATAATAGGGGTAATAGCAGTTTGGATGTAAATGGAAAGCTAGCATTGGAGTTGTGGTACATCAGTTCAAATCCTAGATATGTGAACAAAGACAAATAAATTATCATTACATTCAAGTGCCCAAAGAAGTCTCTAAGATTTTATATTATAGATGAATAGGGAGTTTTTTTTTTTCCAGTGGTAGTACTCTATAATAAATGAAATCACATGTCCAGTTGTACGCCTATCTTTCAAAAATATGAACCTTATACAAGAGAAATATTCACAATGGCTGATCTTTCTTTCATCTAACAATTCTAATACCTACTGAAAAACTTTAAGTAAGAACATGACTGTTGGACTAGATTTCCTGGAACCTGAGCATGTATTAGATGGACTTTGTGTTGTCATATGAGCATATGAGCTGATGTAATAGAAGGATTTAACTAGTTCTCACTGTATTTTCACAAGGGTGGGAAAAGGACTAAATTTTCCATCTTAATCATCCCCTGGTAGAACTCTAACAAAGATATTCCAAACATTTCTAAATCTTAAATGCATCAAAATCTCCCATATCTTAGTCTTACTTTTCTAATTTGAGGGGGTGGGTAGAGAAGGGAAATCTCTGAGATAAGATCTTTGTGACATATCCTTTCACTGATTAGTTTTGTTTGGGGTTTTTTTTTGGCAAGGCAATGAGATTAAGTGACTTGCTCAAAGTCACACAGCTAGGTAATTATTAAATAGCTGAGGTTCGATTTGAACTCAGATCCTCCTGACTCCAGGGCTGGTGCTCTATCCACTGTGCCACCTGGCTGCTGCTGATATTGCTTTGTTATATCATTAAATCTATAAATGATTACAAAGATCCAATGACTAAAGACTCTAAACATTTTGGAAAACTATCCTTTAAATTTACTCTCTCATTCCACTGATGAATCCTCAACCATCTTAAAGGGCAACCTAAAGATTAACTCTACAATCAAGTTTTTCCTCATGCCCCCTGTCTGAAAGAATCTTTTCCCTTTCTCCTCATATAGAATTTTGTTTTAATATATCTTTACCGTGGAATGCTGTATATTATAGTTTATTGTTTATATATCTTATTAACTAACTAGAATCTAAGCTCCCCGAGAACAGGGATACATCTAAACTCTGTATATCTCAGCTATCTCCTTTACTAGCATAGTGCTCTACTAAATTAAAATTGGAATAGATAGGGACTCTCCAAGTCATTCAAAGCATCCTTAAAGATCATCTAGCAGGTTCCATGGTGTTTATGTTGGACCTACCTGCTGTCAAATAATCAGAGGGTCAGAAGACAGATCATATCCCTCCAAGAAAGTTTATCCCTACTTCCCCATTCTCTTCCATTTTGCTCCTTCCATTCACTATGCAAATACCCAATTATTCCTTTACTGAGATGAGCATAGATTCTTCAGGGAAATTTATAACCTAATCTTTATAGAATACCAAGAACAGCAATTGCACAGGTGAAGTTGGAAAATTTCTACCTCTCCCCTACCTGCCACCCTCAAACGTAGCATATCCATTTTTCCTCTCCTATGATCAACTTTTGGTTATAGTAGATGGACTGCAATTAGGGTGAACTTTGCACTCCAGGGAAGTGATCAGTAAGAGACCTTCTCCCCTTTTCATTTTGAGTAGAATAATGTTACAGAGTGAATAAGAATGAATGGATTGTGATCTGCACCACAGCTCTCATTATATTCTCTTTGTCTCCAAATCTAACCATATTATTAAAGGACACCACCATCCCTTCAACCACTCAAGTTCCCATCTTCAAAGCAATCCTCAATTCCTAATTCTCCCTCACAGATCAGTCATCAAATCTTGTTTCCACTTCTACCTGTCTCACAATTGTCCTCTTCTCTCTCCTCATAATCACTTCCTGGTTTCAGCCCCTCCTTATTCCTTAGGTTGAATATTGCAAGAGCATCCTAATTGATCCATTGCCTCATGTCTTTCCCAACTTCAATGCATTCACCACATAACTACTAAGGTAATTTTTCTAAATCATAGGTCTAACCATGTTATTCTCCTATTCAAGGAATGCCAATGACTCCCTATTGACTTTTGAGTCAAATACTATTTCATCTTTTTAAAAATTTCTATTTTTATATATTTTGAAATGAACATCATTATTAATATAAAAATACATGTGTATATTTTATAGAAAAGTAAATATATTCATATCAGGTTCATGCTCACAATAGTTTTTACTGATCAAGTATACAATTTTAAAAGTTTAGAAAATATATATTTACTCTGCTAATATCCAAAGACCTTAATTTATAAGTAAGGAAAGTGAGTGGTAATATGGTATGAGAAGAATAATGTGCTTAGATGTTCAAGGTCACATAGGTAAATGATAGATATAGGATCTGAACCCAGATTCTCTGATTTTAAAGACAATTTGCTTTCCATGACACCACTAAGGTGTCTGTGATATTCTCTAAATTGGTAAACTTAATAACTAGAAGATCTCGTCTAGCTAATAAGCCTATGTTCTATGAACCTCAGAGATGTTAAATGGCTTCCTCCAAGGTCACACAATTAACTGACAGAAAATCTGAGTTAGAACCAACTCTCCTAATTGACAGTCAAATTCTCTTTCTATCCTCTTTGCATGGTTTTCTCTTCACTTGCATAAATAAATCATTGTCTATTTTGAAAAACAGATGCAAAAGGATGCTTGACTCCAAAGGTGAAATTACAATGCTTTAAAGAAAACATTCATTGAACACTGGGCAAGTGCAATGACCTTTGCTTAAGTCATCATCCTTTGTTTTCCTTAATAGACCTCTGGGTAATAGTGTCCTTATTAATAAAGGGACTGTCTTGGAGGATGGAGGGAGATGGACCATTAACCCAATTGACCCTTTGCCTTTTGACACACTTTGTGCCCCAGCACTAATAAATACTGTTAATGAAGGATTGGGTCCAATGCTTACTGGTGTTTCTCAGCCAACAGAGAAGCTGGCTGTGGCTGTGCAATAGCTTTGTAGACTCACTGGAAGACTATGAAATGGGTTATAGGATTGTGTTGGCTTGTGGCCAACTGTTTCTCAGACTTCTCTGCCTCTTATCCTTTCTGTTTCTCCCTTCCTGTTCTTCTGCAGAGTTCCAAACTCTGTGCATGAAATAATTGAGGTCATAATTTGGCCCCTGAGAATGATTTCCCCTCCCCAAGATTATCATTTAAAAATTGTCCAGTATGAATGTAAACAAGAAGTCTGTTCTTTCCACAGTCGAGATAACATTACAGAAAAGCTCATTGGTGTGCCAAGTGGGAAGGACCTGAATTCTCTGCTATTTCACTTAGAGGGATTTAGAGGAAACTTATTTGTCCAAGGATGGGAAAGGTTTTACAGTCTGAAATTCACAGAAGAGTCCTATTCATGAGCTCCCTATTTTCTGATACTTGCCATTTTAAGAATAATAATAATAATAGTTGACATTTGTATAAGTGTTTTAAGATTCTGTGAGGAACTTTGCATACATTATCTCATTTTATCCTCCAATAGCCTTGCTAGATGGATTCATAGGATAACAGGTCCAGAACTGAAAAGAATCGTTAAAATGATCTATTGAAATTATTCTCATTTTACAGATGTGAGAATTGAAACCCAGAGAAGTTAAGGGATTTGACTGAGACCACAGAGGTCATAAGTGACACAAGGTTCTTTGAGATACCAAAGGTAATATTTTCCCCATCATACAGATGGAAAAACTGAGACTCAAACAGATTTGCCCAGGTTTTGAACCTGGTCTCTAATGACTTTTAGTCTAACACAGTAACTGCTAGACCTGGGGAAGAGATGAAAACATAGTACTATGGATATGGAATGTTGCAAGCTATCAGAGATGATCAATATGTCAGTTATTTTTGCTGAATTATCTTTATGATGCAATACAAAGAAAGTCTTATAGAAAGGGGAAACATTGATGTGATTAAAAAACAAAAGGCATCAAAATGAATAAATGGAATTCTCTGGTCCAGTGGTATTTCACAATAATATCATAACATATTATAACCAGAGCTACAATAAAATTCCAAAACCCTATTGTAACATTATTCAGACAGTCACAAAATATAAAATTAAAAAAAAAAACCTTCTGATGAAATTATCTGAATCTTGTAACTTCATCCCACCTAATTTCACCTTTTTTTGTGGAACAAATTAATGACAATAGGGAAGCTAGATAACTGCCCTCAAGCCTACTCTGAACCTGCCCTCATTTAGTAATAAATAAAGACAACAGTAATTGCATGTGAGTCAGGGAGGATATTATTTTTCAGTAGAAGCTTTCCTTTACATCACTTATGCCTAGAGAAATAAGATACTATTTGTTTTGTTTTGTTTTCAAGAGGAGTTAGTCCTATAATAATCATTGTAGATGGGAAATTATATTACAGATCTAGGTACTCAGAATTTACCTAAAAGCAATTTTTTCAATTTTTGTTTCTGACAGATCATAGGACTTGGAATACTGTGAACTAAGTTCTGGCCTCAGACACTTATTAATTGTGTAACTCTGGGCAAATCACTTAACCTCTTCCTGCCACAATTTCTATCTGTAAAATGGGGACAGTGATGCTTCTCTCCCTCAGTGCTGTTGTGAGGATAAAATAAGATAATATTTATAAGGTTTTATAAAAACCAAAGAAGCACAATATTAATAGTGATGATGATGATAATCCTTATTGTTATTTTTATCTATTTTCCCCACTTAAAAGTCATTATCTTGTTTCATTCATTATGGCAGAGAAAATGTCCTAAGGCCACAAAGATCATGATAAGGTTGCCTGCTTCCTAGAGTATGTTCTGCCAAGTTAGAAAGGCAGACTAGAAAGTTAGTCCAAGTCTGTCAACTGAGGACAGCTTAGCAAGGAGAGATTTGTTCTTAGAAAGTCACTTACTAGGTTGTGAATTTTTTGACCCTGACAACCTATGAAACAGAAAAATAATAGCATTTTCTGTTCAATAATGGCTCCTATCTATATGTGTACCACCATCCTGTAAGTCACTTAGACTTGAACCCCCCTCTGATCAAACTGACAATACATTAATAGAGAAATGAAACTATTTCCAAATTGAAATTCATGCATTAAGTGAAATATAAAGACATACAGAGGTGACCACTAAATGGAATTATAGTTCACAGGTTTTTCCCCTAAAAAAGGTAATAAAAGTGAGTTAACTTAATCATGTGCACCAAACTCCAACAAGAAGTATCATTTCATGAATCTCTTGGCCATCTTACTTTGTAGTATTGATGATGAATATGTCAATGGATCACCAAGCAGATAATTACAGTTTATAAGCAGTAACTTTTTTTTGCAGAAAATGATACATAAAAAGAAATATGATGGAGAATTCAATAAGATCTTCTAAACAAATTCAAAGTATGCTTTATTCTAAATGGTTTCAGTGTGAATATAGATACAAGAAAGGTCCTCAAAAACTAGTTGGAAAAATACAGTTCAAGATAATGAAATGAAAAAAGCTGTAATTTTGTGGACAACTCAGAGGCCTCACACCTGATTATCATTAATAATTAATTCAAGAACAGAATCTGAAGGCACTGGATGTAGAGAACACCAAACAAGATGAAGAAAAATTAACTGAGTATGCATTAATGGAGAAGAGATAACTGCTTACAGTTGTAGCAATCATTTCAAAATATGGACCATAGAACCATAGATTTAGAGCTGGAAGGGATCTCAGAGATTATACAGTCTGACCCCTTCATTTTACAAATGAGCAAACTGAAGCCCATTTTTAAGATGAATGACTTGCAAGCTCTGGGTCACTTGATTCATGATGTTGTCTGTTTGCACTTAAATCATAAAGTATTTAGGACAAAGTTCAAAAGCAAAACTGTTAGAAAAAGGATCGAAATGGGAAGACAGGGTGTATGATTGACACAGTTTTTATCCAACCTGTTAAACAAGTTGTTGATTCTGAAAAATGGGAAATGAATAATAGGAAAGACATATTTTAGAGATGTTTATGTGATACAAAACAATCACCCCTAAAGGATGATGAAGAAATTGCACAGAAATCACCTCAGTCTGTAATCCTTGATTTCCTTTCCAAGAAAAGAGGCATGGAAACCCGGGAGAGTACAAAACAATACCATATGAGTTGATGGAAGATTAAAAGCAGGATTGACTAGAAGAATGAAAAGCAATGAGACTGCAGAGAGTTTGGCATGACACCCAGCTAAGCTAGATCCTCCTGGGAGCATTTTAGATAGAATTGAAAGGGGGGACAACTAATAGACAACAACTGGAATAGATCTACTGCTGTTTTTGTAATTATCTTCCCTCTGCATTTAGATTCAACCTCCTCAGGACTCAATGAAGAATGAGGAAATGGTAATCATATTGAAAATTATAAAAATCAATTCTTATGGATTGAATTTCAAAATATCTCAGTAGTGAAAAGATTCTAACAAAGGATGGAAACAATCACCAATATTCCTGCAACAAACAAACAAAAAAAGATATCAGCAAGAAAATATTGGGAACCATACTCTCATGCATGTACTTACTTTCTCATGTCTATAAAACATCAATGAGAATTATCTACTCAAACAACAAGCTATATTTGATGAAAAATAAGATGTGAAAAAGTAATTGTAGAAACTTTGTTACAATTAAGCTTTTTGGGTTCCTCAATAATTTTTCAAGGGTATAAAGGGGTCCTAAGACTGGAAAGTTTGAAAACCATCAATATGTGCATATCTTGGACAAGAAAACTCCCTATACCATTGCAGGATAGTACATTATCTTCAGATTGTAGTCTTAGAGGTTTGCCTAGGACACAGATATTTAAGTGACTTCATGGAGTAGTACCAGAAGTGGTACTTAACCCCGGGTCTTTTTGAGTTTGAATTCATCTCTCTCTACTATACTACCTTCCATTTCAGTCTCCAGTTCTATGATTCTGTGACACGGTGAAGAAACCGAAGAAATGCTTTTAGAAACTTGATTTATATAAGGGATCTTCTGAAGACATTGTGGCTTACATTTTAAAGGAGAGGACTCACAAGATCATGGAACCATTGAAATATCAAGAGTGAATTTATTCACAGTTCAGCAGCAATAAATTCTACATATTACCAAAAAGGAAGTTTATTAGCCATTCCCCCTTAGCATTTAAACAGTCCCATATCCAAATACTCATCCCCCCAAATACTAAAGTATTTACATTAGTCATGCTACCAATGATCACAAATACATAATTTTAAGTTGAAATTTTCCCTTGAGAAAATTTTCTATCATTTCCATTTCTCCCAAAGCATCTCTTTTTAGTTTCCTTGAGGTGGATGTATTTTGAATTTCACTTTATCAATTAAGTGTTCCTCTTGTCTGCAAAATGAACACCTGTATATGGAATCATTTCCTACACTGACTTGTAATATGGAGTTCAGACATGTTCTGAGGGTAAAAGCACATGTTTTATGCAAAGTAGTAAAAATGATACGTAGACTTCACATTTATTGCATGGAGCATTCTACTTTTGCCAACCCTGTCTGTATATATTTAATTCTCTCACACAATCTATGTAAGGAAAGTTGGCCAAAAGACTCATAGGGTGGATGAGATCCATATGACCATAATGTACTCATTGAGAACACATGTACTGTGAATACCACATACAATTTATTTCCACTTCTTTAAGAATTCTCAGGGACTCTCTTGATCTTTGAAAGTTTTAAATGACCTTGTTACTGATGCCATTGACCCAGGTTGTAAGTAGAACTATTAATAGACCAAATTCCTTGGATGTGTATTTTTTTTAAGTTTTATCTTGCTTTTTATTTTTATGCCATGATCTTGTCACCTTAATCATACTGCCACCATTACATTTTCATCCTAATGAAGAAAAATATTTAAGGAAAGTTAACACAGTCACTCAATCTGCCAGTGAATACAATATTTTACAACTGAGATCTCCCCCACCTCTCTACCAAACAGGTATGTGTATGTTTCATTATAGGTTCTCTGAGTCTGAGATGGTTGCTCACTTTTCATCAGGATTTGACTACCTTTTAGCACTGCTATTGTTTATATTATTGTAATCATCTTTTATATTTTTTCTCTTGACTCAGTTTATATAGCTCTAAGTCTATTCATATAAGACTTCCCAGGCTCCTCTGAATTCTTCATTTTTCTTGGGTTTTGTGGCACAGTAATATCCCATTACATTTATATGCCACAGTTTGTTCAACCATTTCCCTCATCAATGGTAAAGATAGATGTATTTTGGCTATAGCGTGCCAGTTTCCCTGGAAACTGTACGGCACTTAGTTTTTCAATTGTTTATTGTAGAATGTGAAGAGGGATGAATCTTTTAAATAATCAGACACATATAAAACCCCAAACCTGTTCAAAAGGCTTTTTTTAAACCACTTCTCAGTATTTAGATATACCCACAATAAACCAAGTTGTCATTAAGGGCTGCTTAGTTTAACATTTGAAGGTGCATTTGCAGGTGTTAATTGACCCCAGAGGGGGTCCTTTGAAGTTCATTCTACTTCAAGAACTTAGTTGAAATTTGATTTTTGCTCCAGTAAAAAACTGTGTGTATGTGTTTGTGTGTGTGTGTGTGTGTGTGTGTGTGTGTTCATTAGTCTATCTGGATACCTAAATCAGGCCACTATTTTAATTAAAAATGTATTAAGTGAAAATATCCAAAGCAATATAAACTGGTATATTCACATGTATAGTAAATTTATAATGTGTATTATTACATATATATCACACAAACACACATAGTACTAAAAGTAGAATGTACTTAGCATCTTTCTTGTTCATACCAAATATTTCTATTTTTCATACTCTGGGTGTGTGAAGAAATATTTCCTATGAAATGGAGTTTATACACACTAACATCTAATCCCACTATAGTCATTTACTCAGTGCTATTTTCCTTCAAACTTATAATCCAATAGTGATCCAGCAATAGGGTTGAAGGAATTTTTTTCCCCTTCAATTGATTCCTCTTCAATAGATCTATAGAGCACAGTTTAAATAAATATGGAACTACAAATAATGGCTGTTTCAAAACAGCAGTTAAAATGGAGAGGAGAGAGAAAGAAAATAAGGCAGAAGAAGCAAATGGTAAATCTTAGTCTTACCCTCAAATAGATTTACGTTTTCCAGAAAGGGGATTATATGTTATATGGCAGCTAAGAACACTTAAGAACAACTTGATGTGATCAGAAGTGAAAGCTTGTACGGTTGATAGTTCAACAAAGTTGAGTCTTTTCCTGCAATCTTTAGACATCAGATTTTAATAGCAAAGAGCTCCTAAAACTTGAGAATAATGGAAACAACTCAGAAGGGATTGGTGTCAGTTTGACACTTTATTATAATAATAAAAGCTTATTTTTATATACTGTTTTGAGATTTACAATGTAGTTTACTTGTAGCTCAGTGACATAGACATCACAAGTTTTAGCCCTAGTGAGTTCAACAAATATTTAAGTGTCTACTGAATGGGGATCGCAGAGTAGAGTCAGTGGCAGCATCTAGACACAATGCTTGGTGCTGGGGATATAAAATCTTTGCCCTCAGGAGCTGACTTTCTATTGACATTTCCACTTGAGGAGGGGGGCAGGCAACCATGGTAGGATAAAACCTGATTCTTCTTCCTGTTGTTCAGTTCTCTTCCCTTTGGAAAGAAAATGCTAGAACTTGGTAGGAGTCAGGATCAGTTAGAATTCCTAGAGAAAATGCCAGCTGAGCTATCTTTGAGGAAGATAACTCAGCTAGGTGAAGATTAGGAAGTTCATTCCAGACTTGAAGGAGGAACTGATGGGAAAAAAATGACAAAAAAATGTAAATTCCTAAATGAGAAAATAGCTTGGCTTGAATGTAGAATGTATGAAGGAACAAAAGTGAAATCAGACTATAAAGGTATAGAGGGAGTCAGATGGTGGAGGCTCTTAAATACTAGACTGAGATATGAGAATATTATTTCTTTTTTTTTATAATGTGAAAACTAAGGCTGAAAATTTTTGTGACTTCTCCACAGTACCATAGGTAATATGTGGTTGCCACAGAATTTGAACTCTGAATCTCCTAATTCCATTTCAATCAGTCTTTGTACTATGCTAGTCAGCTTTTCCTTGGTAAACTCCACTTAAGAGTTCTGACTTATTCTTAGAGGTGAAATGTTATCACTTCATTTTTAATTTTTTTTCTTTCTACTTGCTCCGGAAGCATCTGTTAGATATCAGCTCATTGCTTAACATTTCAAATAGATGTGAAAATATGGAAAATTACTGGAAACTTTGTTTCCCAATTTGAAAATGTCCTTGATTATTTCTGATACAGCAAAATAGAACAGAATGTTCCAAACAGTTCCACCTACAGGAAAAGATACTGGGAGTAGGTGTCACATTTGAACTGATACTAGAACTGAGGCAGATCATATTGAAGCAATAGTCAATAAAGAGTAGTGTAGATGGAAGTTCAGACATGTTCATAGCTCAGAGAGAAGGAGTATTAGCTTGGGACAGACATGTCAAGAAGGAGAGTAGCAAGGAGAAAATTGAAAAGAGGAAAAAAGTCATAGAAAATAATGGGAGAAAGGTGATGACGATAGCAACAGTAAACATTTAATTAAATTAGTTAAATGTGTATAATGTCCTGGGGTTACAAATAAGAAATTCAATGAGGTTACAATGTGGTGGTGGTGGGGTGAGACATTATTGTTCATTCAATTCAGTTGTGTCAGACTCTTTGTGTCCCCATTTGGGGTTTTCTTGGTAAAGATACTGGAGTGGTTTGCCATTTCCTTTTCCAATTCACTTTATAGATGAGAAAACTGCAAGAACTTAGCCAGGATCATCCTTAGCTAGTAAGTGTCTAAGATTGGACTTGAACTCAGGTCTTCCTGATTCCAGGTCCAGGGTTCTTTATCTGCTGTACTGATCCCCCAGTTGCCTCCAGATGAGACATTAGAATATGATAAAATCCTCTCTCCTCACAGCTTGCAAACTAATCTATGGAATACTCAACTTGCAGTTAGTAGGCATGGGTGTACAAAAATTGCCTCCTATACTTGGTGTTATGGATAAGCCTCAAAGCTTCTGTTTCTTAGTCTGTAAAATAGGAATAATAATATGTGTACTACCTTACATCATTGGATTATTGTGAAGAAGGTTCTTTGACTATGTTAAAGAGCTGTAGTATTGAGTTACTATTATTTAACCCAAATAACATTTCTATCTAGCATCATTAGGTAATGACATCTTCTTTTTAAGCAACTTTTCCAGATGACTGAAGCTTACTCTTCAGTAAGTGCCAAAACTTTTTTTATTTTAATTGTGACCTTTTTTAATGGAATTCTTTCTGAAATGGATTACCATACACTTTCCTGTCTGCTTAAATAGAGCTTATTGAACATATTTTAACCTTTTCTTGATGACTTGGAGTCATCAATGATTGTACTGAACTTTAATACAGTAATGCCCTTAGAGGATGTTGAGGTTTGTAGAGCTGTTTGCCCCTGTGCTAAAAGGTCCCAGAAATGCTATTCATTTTAAGTTATTGAATCTGTTTTTTATATCTTTTCTGTCTCTTTACCACTGACAGTCTCTAGGGGTCGCTTCTTGAGGTGTCCTATGTCCTATGGCTTACTTACAATAGCCTCCCTCCTTATAATGTATTAGAGGCCAGGAGACCACATGACTAAACGTGTTAGCATAGTATCTAAAGTAAGAGTAAATAGACTCTAACTAAAGTCCTCAAAGATTTCCTATGAATGCTGTGACATCTACTTTGCTTTCTGAAGGTCTCTTTTTAAAAAAATTCTCACATTGTCAACTAAATTTCAGTTGAATAAATTACCTCTGAATAAGGGAGGTGTTACTTTACCATCATTCCCATCAAAGCTCCTCATAATACATCAAATTTTTACAATCTGCCTTCTTTCCAAGACTTAGAGGTAGAAAGACATTTCATGTCAAAAGCAAAATAAAAACAAAAACCCCACTATATTTAAATTGTTTTATCTGAACAGATTAAAGATAGTTTACTATTAGTCCTAGTAAGACAATAATAAGGTTGTCTCAGGAGGATGCTCATTGAAACCAGATCTGTCTCTTTCAATATTGTTGAGACAAAAAGGAGAAGAAATGGTGCCCTTAATTAAGTAAGCCCAAGGACCCCCTAAGTAAAGATTAGGACAGCATGATATTCAATGAAATACTTAGTCCACAAACAAAAATTTCAGAAAAGACTCTTTTAGTTATAAAACAAACAGCTCTCTCTGCAGGCTTCCTGCAATGCAAAGGTTACTTGAGCAAGGTTTAGCTAAAGAAGGTACAATATGTAAATGTAGTATTCTTAGTCTTAGAGGTTTCCAAAAACTTCATGGGAGGTCAGTGTATTTATTTGAGAAATACATAAACTAAGTGCATTTTTTTTACCACAGCTATTCTCAAAGGTTATATACAAGGCAGGGAAGGGTCACTATCTGTGGAAAGAGTATCCTTACTAGTAAAATCATAGATCTTTGGAATTTTTACAAAAGTTCAATTGATACAAAGAGACAGATAGTATCTTTTCAAAGAAGTTTTCACAAATTATATATATGTGAAATAAAAGAGACCCTTGAAATGTGGTTTGGTCCAAGGCTTCTTAACCATTTTTGTGTATTTCATGGACTACTTTAGTTGACTAAAACCTGATTGAAACCCATGAATAATGTTTTTAAATGCACAAAATAAAATATAGAGGATTACAAAGAAAATCAATTATACTGAATTACACATATTAATTAAAAAACTGTTCAGAGACCCCATCTCATTTTATGTATGAGGAAACTGAGGGCCCAAATAAGTGTGTGACATGCAAGGTCACGTAGCAAATAGGTGACTAAGCTGGGATTCAAATACAAATCTTCTGGTGTTAAATCTAATATTCTTTCTACTGTGCTGGTCTTCCTTCCTGAGTTTTTTATTCTTATACAAGAAGGAAAAACCAGATTCTTTACAAATTCCAGCAATTAGGAATGACCAGTCAGTCCCCTTATGGTAGCCTGGTCTCCAAGAAATCCACAGAAAAAAAAATTTCAAGTGTAATGTCAATATTAATTCAAAATAACTAAAGAAAATTAAGGGAATGATTTCCTCAGCTGCTATTTCCCAATTCACCTTACTCCCTATGCTGACTAATTTCCAAGCATATCATCTTGGTTTGTGAGAATCATATGAGACAGGATATGACTCCTCCCCTCTTTTCCTCTCCCTCAAAACAGTGAGAACAATTATAATCTTGTTGGTAGAAATGACTAAACACTGACAGAATATGTTTTACAAAATGCTCCAAACTCTATCTTGAATTTGCAAACATGAATTAATTCTTTCTTATTCATTTTCCTCTTCCTCTTTGTATAACTTCCTGATCTCTTGGGAGGGGAGAGGATATATTGACTTAAAGTCACTTAGCCTCTGTCAGGTTTTGGGGAAAGGAAATAGAATAGCTGGGGCAAGAAGGTGAAACCAAGAATTGTTCTGGTGAACCTAAGCCATCTGGTTAGCTGAGATAGTGGAAAAGAATCATGGGATCTAAAAGTGGGAAGGATTTGGAAAATAATCTTATCCAAATCTTCTTTTTCCAGATGAGGGAACGAAGATCTAGTCTAAATGACTGGGCTAAGATCACACACAAGGTAATAAATAGCAGCTGGAAATCAAACTCATATCCTTGGGCTTCAAATTCTTTCTTCTTTGTCTTCTTCCACATAGTGAATATCAACTTATTACAGTTATACCTTTCTTTTCATATTTATTACAACTGAGTCTATGCACACACACACACACACACACACACACACACACACACACACACACCAATCACATGAAGAGTAAAGCCAATAGAACCAAGAGAAGAATTTATATAATAAATATCATAATGTGAAAGAAAATAACTTTAAAGGACTTAGAACTGTGATCAAATGTGAATAAATAACAGTTGAATATTGTTAGCAATTCATGGACCATTCATGATCTCAGAACATTAATGATGAACATGCTTCCTACATTTTGGCAAAGAGGCAAAGGGATTAAGTTCAGAATGAAATATAGATTTTCAGATGAAAGTGATGTGCCAATTTATTTTGCTTAACTATACTTAACTGATACAAAGGAGGCCTACAATTTGAGAGATAAAGAAGATAGAAAAAGGGAGTTGGTATGTCATTATACTAATGCAAAAAAAAAAAGAAAAAAAACAAAAGAACACAAATGAAACATTAAAGATGTACAATTAGAGGGGCAGCTAGGCGGTACAGTGGATAAAGCACCAACCCTGGGGTCAGGAGTACCTGGGTTCAAATCCGGTCTCAGACACTTAATAATTACCTAGCTGTGTGGCCTTGTGTGAGCCACTTAACCCCATTTGCCTTGAAAAAACCTAAAACAAGGGGCGGCTAGGTGGCACAGTGGATAGAACATTGGCCTTGGAGTCAGGAGTACCTGAGTTCAAATATGGCCTCAGACACTTAATAATTAACTAGCTGTGTGGCCTCAGGCAAGCCACTTAGCCCCACTGCCTTGCAAAAACCTAAAAAAAAAAAACCCTAAAACAAATATATACAATTGGGGTGGAGCCAAAATGGTGGCATGAAGGCAAGATTTCCCAGAGGCTTGCTTCTAAGAAACTCCAAAGGCCTTAAAATTCTGACTCTAACTAAATTTTGGAGAGGCAGAACCCACAGAAAAATCCATTGAGGCAATTCTCCAGCCCAAGGTAACTTGGAAGATCCATGGGAAGGCTCTGTTTCTCTGGGTTGGAGGGGGCAGCAGGGATCATGCTGCTTCAGAGTGAATGAACTCCAGTCTTCTATGAACAAACTATGGGGCACCTGGGTCACCAGGTCATGGCAGCAGAAGCAGTATCCAGACATTTCAACCCAGGGATCACCAAGCACAGCTTAGAAGATCAGCCAAAAACCTATGCCAGAGTGACCTTGGAGACCAGGCCAGCACAGCCCCTACCCAGGAAATGGAAACAAGGCTGTGGAACCACCCAGCAGGGAGCCATCCAGCAACTGCTTCCAGAGCACTCAGCCCATAGAAAGTAAGGGGATTGGGGTTGGGGAAGCTGCCTAGTCTCTCTACTATTCTTTGGACAGGACTCTGGTGCTTTGATCACATGCAGAATGTGGTTCAAGTTTTGGGTCTTCCATTGTCATAGAGCAGGGACCCTCCTCACCGTTCCAGGGCAGAGGGGTGTGCTTGTGGTCATCTACAGACCAGAGCATAAGGCAGGAGAACAGTCAGAGCTTCTCATAAGACATTGAAGGAACTGATGTCCTTGTGGATCCCACTAACACTCAAACACTTGGGTAACACATCAAAACCAGGGCACAGACTGGAAAAATGAATGAACAAGGAAAAAAAAACCTGATCCTAGACAATTACTTTGGTCTCATGGAGAATCAAAATATACACTCAGAAGATGACAAAGCCAAAGCTTTTGTATCCAAAGCCTCCAAGAAAAATAGGAAGTGGACTTAGGCTATGGAAGATTTCAAAAAAGTTTTTGAAAATCAAGTAAGGGAAGAACTGGGAAAAGAAATGAGACCAATAAAGGAAAATCATGATAACTAGATTAACAGCTTGGTTAAAGACATAAAAAAATCCAAAGAAAATAATATGTTAAAAACCAGTTTAGGTAAAATGAAAGAGGCAGTCCAAAAAAGTTAATGAGGAGAAGAATACCTTAAAAAGCAGAATTGATCAGATAGAAAAGGAGATAAGAAAGCTCTCTGAAGAAAACAACTCCTTCAAGTGTATAGTGGAGCTGAGGGAAGCTAATGACTTTGTGAGAAATCAAGAAACAAGAAAACAATACTAAAAGAATAAAAAACTAGAAGAAAATGTGTAATATCTCTTTGGACAAACAACTGACCTGAAAAACAGATCCAGAAAAGACAAATTAAAAATTATTGAGCTACCTGAAAGTCATGATCAGGGAAAGAACGTTGACTTTATTTTTAAAGAATTTCTATGTAAATTTGCCCTGATATCCTAGAAGCAGAGGATAAAATAGAAATTGAATGAATCCACTGATCTCCCCCTCTGAAAGAGATCCAAAAAAATAACTGCCAGGAATATTATAGTCAAATTTCAGAATTCTCAAGTCAAAGAGAAAATATTATAAGCAACCACAAAGGGAAACAATTCAAATATCATGGAGCTACAGTCAGGATTACACAGAACTTAGCAGCATTCACATTAAGGGCTTGCAGGGCTTGGAATATAATATTCCAGAAGGCAAAAGAGCCTGGATTACAACTGAGAATCAACTACCCTGCAAAACTGAACATCTTCTTTTAGGGAAAAGATGAACATTCAATGAAACAGGGGACTTTCAAACTTTCTTGTTGCAATGATCAGAACTGAAACAGAAAGTATGATCTTCAATTACAGTACTCAGGTAAAACATACAGAGGAATGATGGGAAGGGCAAATTATGAGAGATTTAATGATGTTGAACTGCTTTTATTCCTGCATGGGAAGAAGATACTGATAACTCATAGGAATTTTCTCATGTATTAGAGCAGTTAAAAGGACAATATATAAACAAAGTACAGGAGAGAGATGAATATGAAGGTATAATATATTAAAATGATGGAGTCAATGGGTGAAAAAAGGAATGTACTAGGAGAAAGGGAAGGGAGGGGTAGAATGGGCTATGATATTCCATGCAAAAAAATCAAGAAAAAGCTTTTGCAATGGAATAGAAGGGGTGGGGGGGAAGGTGAGGGGAAATGAGGGAGCCTTCATTCTCATCACAAATGGTTCAGAGAGGAAACAACATATAAACTTAGGGTATAGAAATCTATCTTACTCTACAGGAAAAAGGAGAGGAAGGGGATTGGAAGAAATAGGACAGGTGGAGCAGAGGCAGGATGTATATGATAAAACTTTTTTTTTGTTTTTTTTCAAGGTGTTGGTGTTGGATGGCCTGCCCAGGACCACCTAGATGGGTAGTTGTTGGGTGTCTGAGGCTGGACTTGGGCTTTGGACCTCCTGGTCCCAGGGTCAGTACTCTGTCCTCTGCTACTTGACTGCCCTATAACATACTTTTATGGAGGGACAAAGTGAAAAGAGAATATAAAATAAATGGGAGTAGGAGGAATGGATTGAGGGAAATACAATTAGAAATAACAACTATAGGAAAAATATGGAAGCAACTTCTCTGATGGACTTATGATAAAGAATGTAACCCAACCAAGAGACAGAACTGATGGTGTCTAAACACAGATTGAAGCACAATTTTTTTCCTTTTTCTCTCACCTTATTTTTCCATGAGGTTTTTCTGGGTTATTTTTGGGAGGGGGAATTATATTTACTCTTACAACAAGACTATTTTAGTCATATGTAAATAAATAAAATATAAAAAATATACATGTAAAAGCAGAAGAAATTTCAGAAAGGATCAAGGACATACAGGACTACTGTTTTGTTGTTGTTCATTTCTCTTACTCAAAATGGATCAAGCACATCACGATGTTAGGGTCAAGGTACAGAGTGTTGTTGTGTATTCAATTATGACTGATCAGTCCAGCAGGACTCCAGAGGACTCTATCACAGGTCAAAAAGAAATAGTCCATTTGAAAATTTGGGATGGAGATGCGTAGACTTGCATATTTCATATTTTATTTGAACTACTGCAATTCTGCCTTGCTTACAGAGTGTGGCACCTTTTTTTGATGCCTGTACCCACTGTCTCACAATCAATTCTAAATTCTTCAGTGAAACCTTGAAAAAATTCTTCTACTGCTTCTTCTGACATCCCTGTGAGCATTTGCCTTGTGCCAAGTTCTCTGTAAAACATTCTTTTAAGTGAACACGTGTTTGGCATTCAGGCTATGGACATGACCAGGCCTTTGGAATTGCACGAAAGTTGGAATGTTTGATAGCTCAGCTCATGGGAGGACCTCAGTCTGTCAATCAAGAAGCCTTTATTTAATACTAGCTATGTGCTAAGTGATAGAGATAAGAAGAAAGGCAAAAGATAAGTTCTGCTCTCAAGGAACCCAGTCTATCTGAGGGGACAAGATATAAACTATGTTCAAACAAGATGTATACAGACTAAATTGGATATAATAAGTAACAATATTAAGGGATTTGGGGAAAGACTTCTTGTAAAAGGTAGACATTTAGCAGCAACTTGAAAGAAACTAGAGAACCTGGGAGACAGATGAGCAGAGAGAGAGAATTCCAATTATGGGGAAACAGTCAATGAAAATATACAAGATGTGGAGATTGAATTTCCTTTGGATCTTATAAAAGTCTTAACATGTCAAAATAAAGATTTTATATATAATCTTTGAGGTAATAGGGAACTGGGGCAGTTAGGTGGTATGGTGTATAGAGCATTGGTCCTGGAGTTAGGAGGACCTGGGTTCAAATTCAGCCTCAGATCTAGCTGTGTGACCTTGGGCAACCTCATTACCCTGCAAAAAAACCAAAAAAAAAGAGGTAATAGGGAGCCATTGTAGTTTATTGGATGGGGGTTGGTAAGACTTCAGTTTTTCCATACTATTTACATTTTTCTTATTCGTTTTTTGTTTTGTCTTTCTCATGATTTTTCCCTTTTGTTCTGATTCTTCTTTCACAACATGACTAATATGGAAATATACTTGACATGATTGTGCACATTTAAGCTATATCAGATTGCTTTCTATCTTGGGGATGGGGGAGGAAAGTAAGGGAGGGAGAAAAATTTACAAAAATGAACGTTGAAGGGGCAGCTAGGTGGCACAGTGGATAAAGTACCAGCCTTGGAGTCAGGAGTACCTGTGTTCAAATCCGGTCTCAGACACTTAATAATTACCTAGCTGTGTGGCCTTGGGCAAGCCACTTAACCCCATTTGCCTTGCAAAAACCTAAAAAAAATGAATGCTGAAAACCAACTTTACATGTATTTGGGGGGAAGTACTATTAAGACAAATTCAAAAAAAAAAGATGAGCATTTAGGAAGATTGGGCAGAAAATGTATTAGATTAAGTAAAGATTTTGATGTAGGGAGACCAATCAAAATACAGCTGTGATAGTTCAAGCATGAAGTGATGAGCACCTTCACCAGATTGGTAGTAGTTGTGGAGAAGTAAAGGAAAAACATACAAAGTATATTGAAAAAGTAAAATTGATGTGAGTTGGCAATAGATTGGATATGAACCTGAGTAACTGGAAAGATGGTGATACTCTCAATACTAATAAATTGTGGAAAGTGGGAGGATTTGGGGGGAGATTTATTGAGTTCAATTTTTCATGTATTGAGTTTGAGATGTCTATTGAACCTGCAGTTCTAAGTGTCTAATTGGCAGTTAGAGAGCAGCGGCTAGGAGCGAACTTAGGTCTGGATAGGTAGATTTGAGAACCATCAGCTAAGTAATGATAATTAAATTCATGGATGCTAATGCAATCACCAATTAAAACAGTATAGATTAAGGAAAAGAAAAGCAAATTCAGGACAAAACCCTGGAGGACTCCGGCAGTTGGTAGTTGTAGCCTGGATGAAAATACAGCAAAGAAATCTGAGAAGAAGCAGTAGACAGAAGGAGATTCAGGAAAGAAGAATGTCACGAAAAACTAGAGAGAAGGGAGTATTGACAGTGTCAGAAGCTACAAAGAGGTCAAGAAGGATGGGAAATGAGAAAATGGTATTAGAGTTCTCATTTAAGAAGAGATCACTGGTAACATGGAAGAAAACAGTTTCATTTGAATGATAAGGTTGAGGCCAGATTGTAGAAAGCTAAGAGGAATAAGAAGAAACTATCATGTTAAATTTGACAAATTTTTATGTAATGGTAATTCACAGGTACATGGGCAATCCTCTTCTTTTTTATATGTTGATTGATGTTTGCTAAATTCATAATAGAAAATAAAATTTAAATTAAAAATGTACAATCCAAGATATCTTCCTTCATATCATATTTGTTCAAATCACTATAAATGGATTTTTTTCCTGAAACAACAGAATTGATAGAAAGGAGGAAGCACTGTCTTTAATAGAGACTCTTATCACTAGTTGAGTACAAGAGATAGAATTATAGTAAGCCCAACATCCAGCATCTTTCTTCAATCAATCTCACTGCTTTGCTGTGCTCATATCCCTTTATTATGCCTCACTGAATTCAAAATTTCTTTAGAAAGGAACTATACCTCATTTCTTTTATGTCTTCGCTGCCTCAGCCACAACACACACACACACACACACACACACACACAAACATAAACACAAACACACACAACTTTCTACATAATGCTCAAAAAAATTTGGTCAATTGGAAATTTGACTTTGTTTAGACTTCAGAAATGAGACACTATTTTCCCACAGTTCTATACACTTCAAGAGAAAGATGTGGTGCAAACACACCTTTTGGAGTTTCAAAGTTACAGAAATTCCTGGTTATTTTTCTTGTTGGTAGACTGCCTTGGCTAAAAAGTAGGAAAGGCTAAGCACCATTAGTCAAAGAAGGTCAATTCTACGAGGAAAAAGAATAATGGAGATATTTGATCTTCCGAATCCCTATACTTACCTCCTCTCCCTGCCCACTTTTTTTCTCCAAATATCTAAAACAATTATATGAAATCAGAGTTTAGAAAATGAAACAAGGCTCCAGGCAGTGTCATGTGCTGTAAAGGGTATTCCGACTAGATTCTAATTCCAGTTCCAAACTATGAGTAAACCATTCAACTTACTCATTTCTCCCATTGCTAAAAGGAGGAACTGGAGAAAATCTCTAACTTCCAACTCTAATAGTCTTTATTCTAAATCTTCTAACTAGATTATAGATGGTAATTACTGTGAACTTGCAAGTTGAATATTAATTCTACAGTATAATATGGCATCCAAAAAATGTGTATGTGATCTTGGCTTTTTTAAAGTATAGTTTCCAGGAATAAGAAGGTGATTGTCCTGTTGGATTCTGCCCTGTTAGACTATATCTGAAAAACTGTGTTCAGTTTGAACTACCATAGTTTAGGAAGGACATTGATAAGTTGGAGAATGTCCAGAGGGAGAAAACCAGAGGGGTAATGAAAGGACTTCCTTGAGGTCAGCCATTTGAGAATATGTTGAAAAAAGAAGGGAATATTACATTTCTTTCTGTCAGGGGGAGGGGGAAAGGAAGAGAAGGAGGGAGGGAGAGAGATACATGTAAAAAATGGTTGTTGAAAACTACTGTTACATGTAGTTGGAATATAGATAAATTAAATTTAAAAAGAAAGAAAGAAACTAGGAATTTAGGGACAAAATGATAGCTGTCATTGGTTATTTGAAAGGATGCCATCTGAGCAGAGACTATTCTGGTTTTTGATCTGTTTTGACCTGATAGGAAAGAATGAGTAACAATGAATGGAAAACCTAAGAGTGAAATTAACTGTCTCCATGGACAGTATGTTTTTAGTCATTTTCAAGCAAAGACCAAATGATTCTTTGTCACTTGTATCGTTGTAGGAAATCCTTTCAGAGTATAGGTTAGACTGCTGAGGTTGTTTCCAATGCTGAAATTTTGTGAATGTAGATCTCTAGTTTCTATCACAGGAATATATAGAACACTTAATAGATACTTGGTAATGATTTTACACTCGATTATGTCATTATTAGCATCATCAAAGAAAAAATAACCCTTTTGCTCTGATTATCCCCCAAAACTTTTCTCCATTTGATATGTCTTCTTAGAACACACTGCTAGTAAGGATTCTAAATAAAGCAATCTATCTATCACTGGTACCAGAAACAGTTCTGTTTGAAGTGGCCCAGAATCATAATTTGTTACTTCTAAGAAGATATGAGTAAGATTTTCATGATCATGGCTAAGTTTTCCCTTTTCTTTCAGGTGAAAGAGAAGAAGCCTTTTTATACTCTTTCAATATCTGCTATTACATAGACCCCCTCCTTTAAGGGAAAGGGAAAACAGGAGGAGTCTGTTGCAGAGAATCATGAGCAAAAGAATATTGAAATTAATTGGAAACAAATTTTGTAAATCTTTTGTCTGCACTGTTAAAATTTTCACTCTTCCTATATCAGGCTGTTAAAACTCTACATTGACCTCCAACCTGACCTTGAGCATGTTCTCATTTGTAAGGCAAGCTAGTTTGTGCAGGTGCTGAAACATCAGCTTGAAACCATCCAGGCCAGAATCAAATTTCTCCAATGTAAGAACCCTCCCCCAAAGGCAAAACTCTCCAATGCTAGATTTGAGAAATTCCAAGATACCTCCTCCTTCCATGGACCCTGGGGTGGGGGCAATTAGGGAGATTATGGCAGGTGCAGAGCTCTCTTTACCTTTTGGATTTCTGCTCTATTCTATACCTGGACTGCCAGAATTAATTAGCAAAACCATTGGTCCTTTAATCTCTCTCTCTCTTTTAAATTCTCTATCACTTTCTTTGTGTTGTAACACTTTCTTAATAAATCTCTATTTTCTTTTTTACACCTGCATTCTTGGGTCAATTCATCCTAAGGAATACCAAACCCCTGCAAAAGGGTGACTTGAAGCAATACTATATGGAATAAAATGTTAACTCTTTAGAATGCAGCATCCTGAGGCCAGGGACTCTTTCCTTTTGACTCTGTATCTCCAATACTTAGCATAATGTCTGACACATACTCAGTGTTTTTATAGTATTTTATAAACCCTTACTGGATGACAGTCATTAGTTTAAGTACTATATAGAAATGCTAAACAAAAGTGAAAACAGTTTCTGTCCTCGAGAAATTTTTATTCTAATGGCAGAGATGAAATAAAAAGTTGTGTCTGACTCTTTGCCACCTATTTGAGATGTTATTAGCAAAGATACTGGAAAGGTTTGCCATTTCCTTCTCCAGTTCTTTTTATAGATGAGGAAAGTGAGGCAGATGGAGTTAAGTGGCTTGCCCAGGATCATACAGTTAGTAAGTATCTGAGGTCAGATTTGAACTCATGAAGATGAGACAGCCTGAGGCACCTACTCCATAAATTAGTATACCAAAGTTAAAGACAGAATATATGAAGTAAAAATAACCTGCATATATGCTAGCTGAATTGTTGACTGATGAAACATCAATGGCTTGAATTTAAGCCCTGGGTGCCCCTCTTACAAAACCCCTATAAAGAGAGCAGCAAAGGGCTACAGCTATGCTGCTGAACATAATATTTCCTTAATGGGCTATGACACTTCAGCTGATCTGAAATGGGACAGAGCAAATCTGGGAAATGATCTGAATAGGTCTAGCAGACAACAAAATAATCTTTGGACCTGACTTTCCTAAAGCTGCTTTGGCCCTAGGTTACTGCCCCCAAATTCCCTTCCAATACTCCAATCCTACTGCTAATCTGAAGGCTAAATGGTGTGACTTTCTTCAGAGGAAGAGGAAGGGGAAATGGGCAGGGACTTGTTCTCCACCCCATCTAGCAGAGGAAGTCATAGTGAACCAGAGCCAGAGTCCCAGGTTCTGGTCTTAAACTCACAACCAAAGAGCTGTGTGATCCTCTGTACTTTAAACATCCTTATTTTACAAAGAGAAGGAAGTTCAGGGTGTAATCTTTCTGTAATCTCAAAGAATATACATTGTAAAGGAGAACTAAAGGGTCATGAATTCTAATGTACTTAAGCATTTGGCTTTGGGACCTTTCCTGGCTTTATCAGCCCAACCAATTAATAATAAAAGGAAGAAGAATGATACACAGCAGAGGGAAAATGTATTTTATTTAACACTCAATTTAGGCCTAGATAAAAATATTGAGTTACATTTTCCCTTCACAGAAGCATTTTCATTAATAAGGTTAAATTCTGAGAATGATTTCAGATTTATTTTTACATAACCCATGGCCCAGCTGACCTAAGGTTTCTGGGAATGCAGAATTCAGTCTTAGGGGACATTATTTTGTACCCATTCACAGTTTTTTCTAGGAAATCTCTGACTATACCTTACATACAGTACATATTTAGGTTTCTACCTATGTAGTAAGTAAAAGGATTTGCAGTTCCCAAATAAGCACTCAAGGGCGCTTTTATTTCATCCACAGAATAATGAAGAAAATACATAAAGGGACTCACAGTAGCCTAAGAATTCTCAATATAATTCTTCTCCCACTTTGGTGAGTCTTACCTTCCCATATTGTGTTTTGAGCTTCCCTAAAGATGGAAGCAAACTTGGAGATGCCTAAGAGTCAACTCTCAATATTCTCCTGAGTCACATTTTCATCCCAATATGCACACAAGCTTACAGGCCTATGGAACTAGAATAAAAACTTAGATTTCCCTTTAGAAAGGAAAGTAATTTCAGGTTTCTAGAAAAGCAAACTCATTCCTGTCAGTTCTGCACTATCTGAATAACTCACAGTATTAACAGAGGGTGAAGTCTAGGTCTTTTGCTCCCCCATATTATGACTTAATCCCTTGTTTCTCCTCTATCCATACTGCATTCTTTTCCTAATCTGAGAATTACATAGGAAGGAACTCTTCTCTTTTTGTCTCTCTGTCTCCACCTGTCTGTCTCTCTGTCTCTGTCTCTGTCTCTGTTCCTCTGACTATCTGTCCCTTTCTCTCTCTCTCTCTCTCTCTCTCTCTCTCTCTCTCTCTCTCTCTCTCTCTCTCTCCCTCATCTCCTCCCCCCCCCCCCCCCAAACTCTTAAACTCTTAAACCTGACAAGGATTTTGGTAGAGAACCAATCCCAAAGCTGGCACTGACTGAGAATTCTACTTTCTCTTTCTCTGGGATCCTCTTCTCTTTAAAAGGCTAGCAGTCTAACAAGTTTGTCCCTTCTTGATACAGAAAGTTCAAGGAACTCAGTCTGTCCAGAAAATATTTCCTTTTCTATCCAAGAGGCTAGGGTTCAAGAATCAGAATCCAAGAATTGGTTTCATGAATGAGAACACTTACAAATGCAGAAATATGCCTGCATTGATGACTGGGGTGGTTGAAAAGTATGCTATATTCATCAGCATCCTCAACCACTCAGTTTTGTCTCAGGATCTCATGGGGAAAGGGACAAAAAGAAAGAAGGCTTGTCTGAAACTAATACAAAGAAAAATCAAGCACCATTTCTAGGCATACAATTTACATAAAGATCACAAGGATATAAAGGAAAATAATTTTGGAAAGACTTGAACACACCGATCAATTCAGTGAGCAATCATGTCTTTAGAACAAAACAAGGAATGAAGCAGTAATTTTCTTGACAAAAACAACTTCTAGATAAGGGAACTCTCTCTGCCAATTCAAGTCAGCACCTTTTCTGGGTAGTTAAGTATCTTTTCCAGGATCATGAAGCTGGTCGGTACTGGGGCAGAAATTGAACCTATATCTTCCTGCCTTGGCAGCTGTCTTTTTACTCATTACTCCTTACATATAACTTTTACTGCTACTAGTAAAAGCAGTATTCCTATTATAACTGATTATTTTCTACCTTTAGCTCAGAAACTTAGGATCTCAGAGGATTAAGAGTTAGGCAAAACTCCCCTATCACAGAAAAGAAATGGATAAATATGGGCATTTATTATTGTCAGAAATAACCAATGTTTCCAGTCATTTTGTTTCACTCTACTTATTTGCTACAAAGGAGGATTTTAGGTGGGGAAGAAGAGTCAGGGAGTCATTGGGAAGTGACAGTGATAAAACAAAAGGAAAGAAAAGAGCATTATCCAAATAGAGGGTATAAGTCCATTCTGATCCATACTGACTGAGTTATCCTGGGCAAGTCTTTTAATGTCAGTGACCCAAACAACAATCTATAAATGACAGTGTAGGAACTGATTTGCATTGACAAAGAAAATTTTTTTTTCTTGGGAAGTTCCTTATACCAAGGAAATCACCAGATAAATAAGTTCCAAAAAGCCATTTTAAGGCAAGAAGAGGTTGGGTGACTTACCTACGATCACAGAGGAGATGATCTTTGAACCCAGGTTTTCTTGATTCTAAACAATGTGCTATCTATGTTTTGAAGATTATTTGTTGTTCCTCCTTCATTCTGGCCAAGGTTTCCCACTATATCCTGTACTATAGGTGGCCAACTGTTAGCCTCAGAGCCCTGAGTCAGTAAATCCTGGGTTCAAATCCTGCACCAGCTATTAGCTCTGTGACTATGCAAAACTTAACCTCACTTTCCGTTTTCTGTAAATAATAGCACCTACTTTACAAGGTTGTGAGTTTCCAGTGAGATAAGAGATGTAAAGTGCTTTGCAAACTTTTTTTAAAAGCATGATCTGAATGCTAGCTATCACTATCATGAAACACTGCCTCCTTAATGGAAGATAACAGAGGAATAAAAGACAAAACAGCCAGCATCCCCCACCTCCCTGCTCATAGCCTTGCAATTTCAAGGATGAAGATTTATGCACCCCCACCTTCTTTCAGCAGTTCCACAACTTTCAGAAAATGTTGCATTTATATTGAGAAGCATTTTTGTTTCCCAGATGTCTTGAATGGAACAGCTGATTTGGGCACAATTGTGCTTTTTTTTGTACCTGAATTTCTAGTCTCATACTAGCCCAGGGCCAAAAATTCAAGCCAGCAAATTTAGCTTCAGAGAAGTGAACATGAACAGAAGAAAGCTGTTACCACCTAAGAGCTCAACTGTAAGGAAGACAGCATTCCACCTTGACCTCATATTCCCCAAGAGTTCAATCCAAATTTCTTCTCTAGAATGATTGAAGCCACTTAATGTTTTTCCAGAGTTTTTCCCAAGGTCATGGAGAGTCAATGGCAAGAAAAGTAGAGAATTCACAGCCTCCAAGATGTTTAACTGTTGCTTGTATGCCTCTTGTAGCAACAGGAATAAGGGAGAGAAAATTAGAAAGAAATAATGGCTAGAGAATGCTCTGACTGTCTTTTTTTTTTCCCTGGTACATTTTCTCCACTCTGAGTTTTCAGTATATGCTCATTTTGGTATGTTCTTGATAAGATGTCTGTTCTAATTCCTGACTATTCATTCTTAATTGAGTCTGTTCTCAAGGTTAATGCATCTTGATCGATCTACCCCCATGAAAGAGGAAAAGAGTCAGCTCAGAGAATATTCAGGCTGTGAGATCCAATCTTGACTCTGACACTACCAGGCTGTGTGACCTTCCCCTCTCTGGACTTCAGGTCCTTGTCTGTGAGATGGGGATAATCAGACTGACCTTTCTTTCAGGGCTGTATGAGGAATTGCTAACAAACAAGCAGGAAAATGTTCTGTAAATGTGAAGTGTTCAATACATGTTCAGTAACTAAAATGAGACAGGTTAGATCTGTTGAAGCAGAAAAGGATGGAGGCAGGGAAGGAGACCTGTGAACTTGACTGGGTCAAACAGACCCCTGCCCTGATTGCTGAAAGTCTACCCTAAGGAAGCAAGTTAAGACAAATGTTCTTCATGTATTTAAGGGGTGGGGGAGTGTGTGTGTTTGAATATATGTGTATGCTTATATATACATATATATCAACATACCTCCTTATCCATATGCATATATGTGTATGTGTATATAGATTTCATATTTTATGAAGGGAGCTCTACAGAAATTTCATTTTATTTTAAACTGTACTCCATTATATTCTATAGTTCTCTATATTCTGTAGAATAGAAAAGCACAGAATAGATGTATATAGATATACCTTCTCTCACTACCTTCCTCCTTCCTTCCCAGCTGATGACAGGATTATCTGACTCCACTTGACATTTTTAACTCTGGTCTGACTCCAGAATGTTTATGAATGAATCCCAGACAATGAATAAGTGACTAAATTAAAAGTTAAATCTTTTGCCTATTGAATAGGCATCAGAGAATTTACTATAAAATGCAGAGAATAGATCGTAGAATGTATAGGGTATTCTGTGGAATATAGAATCACAGACTATAATGAATGAAAGTAAAGCTGATATGAAATTCTGTACACCTCCATTCACACAATGAGAGAAAGTTCTTTCTCTCATACCATATATATATATATATATATATATATATATATATATACATAACATAATAATATAAATTTTTATTCTATAGAATAGAGAACCACAATATATATAATCATATATATATATTTATATTCTCTAATACCTCTTTCCATATAGAGTCATAGTCAACTATTTATACAAATAAGTACATATATATATATAGAGAGAGAGAGAGGTGGGGGGAGGTAATCTGTGGTCTGGATTCTATAGAATTTAAAGAATCATTGTGATTGTACCTCCCCCAATGAAGTACAGCTTAACTTAATTTCTCCAATCCTCAGGTTATTAAGGGAAGCCCTGAAGAGTTAAATGGGTGAATCATTGTTTTCAAAATGGAATTTCATTGATCAAATAGAGTGCAAGTTCACTGAGGTTATTTTGTCTTTGTATCCTCAGGGTAACTACCTGGTCAGTCTCTAACTCTGGAATTCTGAGTTGTGTTACAATGGACTAAGTGGATAAGATGTCTAAACTAATCCTGATTTCAATATGGAGATGTCCCAAGAAGGCAGAAATGGGTAGACCATACCTAGAGAATCCCAAGAAATCATCCAAAAAACTACTGGAAACAATTTGCAATTTTAGCAAAGGTGCAGGTTATAAAATAAACCCTCATAAATCCTCAACTTTTCTATATATGTCTAGCAAGATACAGCAGGAAGAGCTAGAAAGAGAAATCCCATTCAAAGTAACCTCAGACAATATAAAATACCTGGGAGTCTATTTGCCAAGACAGACTCAGAAACTTTTTGAAAACAATTATAAAACACTTCTCACACAAATTAAATCAGATTTAAAAACTGGGCAGATATCAACTGCTCATGGATAGGTAGAGCTAACATAATAAAAATGACAATTCTACCAAAACTAAACTATCTGTTTAGTACCCTACCAATCAAAATTCCAAAAAATTACTTTAATGAGTTAGAAAAAATTGTAAGTAAATTCATATGGAGAAATAAAAAGTCAAGATTTCCAAGAGCTTAATAAAAAAAGTACAAAAGAAGGGGGCTTAGTCCTACCTGATCTAAAATTATATTATAAAGCATGTTATCAAAACTGTTTGGTATTGGCTAAAAATTAGAGTGGTGGACCAGTGGACCAGAGTAGATGCAAAAGCAGGAGGCGATTATAGTAATCTGCTGTTTGATAAACCCAAAGAGTCCAACTATTGGGACAAAAACTCCCTCTTTGATAAAAACTTCGGGGATAATTGGAAGTTAGTATGGAAGAAACTTAGATTAGACCAACACCTAACACCCTTTACCAAGATAAGATCCAAATGTTTACAGGACTTAGACATAAAAAAAATACTATAATCAAATTAGAAGATCAAGGACTAATTTACCTGTCAGATCTATGGAAAGGGGAGCATTTTATGACTAAGGAAGAGTTGGAGAATAACACCAAAAACCAACTAGATGATTTTGATTACATTAAATTAAAAAGCTTTTGCACAGATAACACCACTGTAACCAAGATCAAAAGAAATGTAGTAAATTGGGAAACAATCTTTACAACTAATGATTGTGACAAAGGACTCATTTCTAAAATATACAGAGAACTGAGTCATATTTTTAAAACAAAAAGTCATTCCCCAATTGACAAATGGTCAAAGGATATGCAAAGGCAATTTACAGATGAGGAGATCAAAGTAATCCATAGCCATATAAAAATTACTCTAAATCATTAATTATTAGAGAAATGCAAATTAAAGCTTCTCTGAGGTACTACCTGACAAACTCTCAGATTGGCCAGTATGACCAGAAAGGATAATGATCATTGTTGGAAGGGTTGTGGGAATTCCACTGTTGGTGGAGCTGTGAATTCATCCAACCTTTCTGGAGAGCTATTTGGAACTATGCCCAAAGGGCAACAAAAATGTGCATACCCTTTGACCCAGCAATACCACTACTAGGTCTATACCTTGAAGAGATAATGAAAAAAGTAAAAACATCACTTGTACAAAATATTTATAGCAGCCCTGTTTGTGGTGGCAAAGAATTAGAAATCAAGTAAATATCCTTCAATTGGGGAATGGCTTAGCAAACTGTGGTATATGTATGTCATGGAACACTATTGTTCTATTAGAAACCAGGACGGATGGAATTTCAGGGAAGTCTGGAGGGATTTGCATGAACTGATGCTGAGTGAGATGAGCAGAACCAGAAAAACACTGTAAACCTTAACAGCAATATGGGGGTGATGTTCAACCTTGATGGACTCGCTTATTCCATCAGTGCAACAATCAGGAACAATTTTGGGCTGTCTGCAAAGGAGAGTGCCATTCATATTCAGATAAAGAGCCGTGGAGTTTGTACAAAGTTCAAGGACTATTCCCTTTAATTTAGGGAAAAAAACAGATATCTTATTGTCTGATCTTGTTACCTCTTCAATTTCTTGTCTCTTCCTTAAGGATATGATTTCTCTCTCATCACACTCAATTTGGATCAATGTACAACATAGAAACAAAGTAAAGACTGATAGATTGCTTTCTGTGGTGGGGAGAAGTAAGATTTGGGGGAAAATTGTAAAACTCAAATAATATCTTTAATAAAAAATAAATAAATTTTAAAAAATAAATGGGTAGACCACCAGATTGCTAGTTGGTGCAGAGAGCTGGACCTAGCAGCATAGGGAAGACCTGAATTCAAATAAGACCTTGGTCACTAGCTGTTTGACCCTGGACAAATCACTTAAGCCCTGTTTGCCTCAATTTCCTTGTATATGAAATGAGGATAATAAGATTGCCTATCTGAGAGGGTTGTTTCAAAGATAAAATTAGATAGCATAATAAATGCTTTATAGATATTTGTTATTATTATTTTTGAGAGGTGAACCAGTAGGTTAAAGCTATGATGATGCTCAGTTACAGGAATTAGGAGCTCCAGTGAGATAGGAATATCCAGTCTCAAAAAGTAATGTTGCGGGGCGGCTAGGTGGTGCAGTGGATAAAGCACCAGCCCTGGAGTCAGGAGTACCTGGGTTCAAGTCCAGTCTCAGACACTTAATAATTACCTAGCTGTGTGGCCTTGGGCAAACCACTTAACCCCATTGCCTAGCAAAAGCCTAAAAAAAACCCCACAAAAAGTAATGTTGAGTTTGTTGTTGATGATGATGAGAATAGATAGAGTTGAACAGGCAATGGATAAATGAATCTCCTTGGGAGTGGCACTTCTGGACTTGTGTTACAGGAACTGAAATCCTATGAACTATTGATGTCCTTGGGAATTCCCTTCATGGGCAATTGGGGTAATAAGTGGGTGAGAAGATGAAATTCATCTGACAGTCACTGATGTCACCATTACTGCCTTCCTACTTTAGTCTCAAGCTGTTCTCCTCCATACCCAGATCCATAGACCAGGTACCTTCTGGAAAGGCAACATAACATAGTTTTAGGAGAGACAGTGCTTGAAGTGGAACCAGAAAGAGCTGGGTTTGAATCTTCTTTCAAACATATACTAATCATGTGACTATCAATAAGCCCCTTAAACTTTCTGAGATTCAATTTTCTTATCTTTAAAAGGAAAATAATAATTTCACTTGCTTGATAAGATTGGCATGAGAATCAAAATAGAGAATGTGTTTAACTTCCTTTGAAAATCTCAAGGCTTTTTATGGATGTGCACTATTATCAAAGTCCAGTCAGAGAGATTATGGTCAATGCAAAAGAAGGGGGTTGGGGAATGGAAGGAGGAGGGGGAAAGGAGAGAGGGAGAAAGAAGGAGAGAGAGAGATAGTGATGAAGAGGGATAGGAGGGAGAGAGGAAAGGATAGAGGGAAAGGGACAGGATGAAGAAGAGAGAGGGAGGAAAGGAAAAGGACAGAACAAAGGACAAAGAGAAGGAGTGGGAGAGAGAAAGAGAGGGAAGGGGGAAGAAAGAAAGAAGGAAAAGGAAGGAAAAGAGGGAGAAAAAAGAGGGAATGGAAAGATTAGAGGGAAAAGGTAAAGGAAGGAAAGGATTGGAAAGGAATGGGAGGAGGAAATATAGAGGGAGAGATGAAAGGAGAAGTTAGAGGGAGAAGCAGCCAGAGGGAAAGACAGAGGGAGAGACAGAAAGAGACTGGGAAGAGAAACTGTTTTCTTGTATTACATTTTCCTTCTGGCTACCATCTTCTTTCCCTTAAATTGTCCTGATCTGTCCACTTATATAACATCTGCCTGTCTGTTCAGATTACAAGGGAAGGAAGGATGTCTCATGGGAAGTAGAGTGATTGTGAATGTGTCACCAGGGTGTGGAAACCCAAATTTGGGAAGAGCTATTAATTTCCTTAAAGTCAGAGAAGGGTTCTTGCTTGAAAAGGCACAGATTGTCAAGCATGGACGTGGCATTTCCTAGTCCTGAAAACTCCAGCAGTGACTCCTCCCTTGGAATAATAGCAAGGGCAGATTAAGGGCATTCATTCCTTTCTGCTTCTCTCTTATTAGGCCATAAATTCTCTTGTCATTTTTATTGGTGCCCATCTCTAAGAATCCTAGAGTTTCAGTTTTCTCTTCTCCAACATAGACCATAATCTCTTCTGCCTTCCTCCAGGGGCTACTGAATGAAGTATTTGCAAAAGTGCCTTATAAACTATAAAGTAATTCAGTAACATAAGGTGTTATAATAGAAAAGGAAATAGAAATTTGAGATAATTATCTGGAGGTCTCAAGTCATATACACATGTCAGATCTTTAACTGCTTTGAGCTTTTTTTGTTCAAATATAAAACTTGTGTTTTGTCTTCAAGCATCCTAATAAGAAGAAGGAAAATGCAGGAGATTTGAGGCATTGTTTAACTCAAAACAATTTAATTTGATAAATATTTATTGAGAAACTACTACAATGCTGGGTTCTTTCCTGGGTATGCTAACATATTTTAAATACCATGAAACAGGGCTTGCTTTCAAACTTAGTTTTCTTTTAACTGTCTATGTATCCTTCCACTGTAATTATGTGTGAGGTCAACCATATCAAGCACCAAGTCCAAGGCCACTGCCACATCCATCATAGTCTCAGCTCTATTTGTAGGCTACCCTTAGGTTCCTTCAAGTCTGCTCCTTTAGAAGCAGGAATTAACATTCTGTTAAGGTGGGAAAATTAAGGTGATGAAATAGGAAAGAATCCTGACAGGAGTGGACCCATGTTGAGATCTTGGCTTTGCCACATAGCTGTAGTAAGCATATTACATTGGCTAAGTTGGCTGATCCATTTCTCTGGTCTCAGTAAAATGAACCATTTTATGAATGACATTTGTAAAAATAACAATGGACCAGCTGGTCTCTAAGGTCCCTTCTAGGTCAAAATCTATGCTGTGATCTTATGATCTCTAGGTCTTCAAGGAAACCACAGGGGACATTTTTAAAAAATCAGATTTGCAAGATAACATAACATATAAGGCATCTCAAATTCAATATTTCCAAAATAGAATGTATCTTTCCCCTAAGCCTTCCCCTCTTTCTTATTACTGTCAAGAGTTCCATCATCTTCCAAGTCACTCAGACTTGAAATATCAGTAGCCTTGATTCCTCCCTCATATTCAGTTCACAAATTCAGTTAACTGCTAAATCTTGTCTTTTTGATCTTCAAAATGACGCTTGTTTATATACCTTTATCTCAAATCATACAGCCTGACTTTTGTAAAGGCTTATATTAACATTGCCCTGAATAATTATCATAATAAATCTTCAAATTATTTTCCCTGCCTCATGTCTTTCCCAAATCCAATCTAACCTCCACCAAATTGTCAAAATATTTTTCTTTCAAAAAAGGGGTCTAATATTTTCCTCCTAGCCCCCTCCATTCAAAAAACTTCAGTGACTCACTTTTAAATTAAAAGATAAAATCTGTTTGCCATTTAAAGAACTCCATTAGCCTCTCCACTTCTCACCTCTCCAGACTTACCCTTTGCTTCCCTCCACACACTTTACGATCTAGCTTTTGTACTTTGGTCATTTTTCAGTTGTGTCAGATCCCATGGGGGGTGACTGCATTTGGAATTTTCTTGGCAAAGATGCTGGAATGGTTTGTCATTTTCTTCTCCAACTCATTACAGGTGAGAAAATGGGACAGAGATAAGTGACTTGCCCAGGATCACACAGTTAGTAAGTGTCTGAGGAAAGATTTGAATTCAGGTCTTCCTGACTCCAGGTCTGCCCCATTGCACTATGTAACTGTCCCTAAGTTCTCACCACACTGATCTATTTCCTCTCCCTCTTAGAGTACTCTAATGACTTCATGCATTTGCACTGGTTGCCTTCCATGCTTGGAATGATCTTCCTCATCTCCAAATTTGGTCCTCCAAGACTCAGTTTAAATCTGCAAGAGGTATTTTCTAGGTCCTCCCACTACTAATGTCACTGAGATTACATTTAATTTTTTTACTGTATGTAATTTGTATATTCATAGTTCTTTGCATGCTGTACTCCCATTAAAATATTAATTGGGGACTTCTTCACCTTTATTCATTTTCCCATGTTTATGAGATTGCCTAGGATATAGTAAGTGCTTAATATAAAAGCTTGTTGATTGAATAAATCATGATGAATGACAAAATTAGCATTCAGAAATTGGAATCATCAGCCTAGAATGATGGATTAAATCTAAGAAGATTACATTTAATACAGAGAAGAGTACTCTTCTGCAGGGTTAAAAAAATTGACTACATTGACAATTTCCGGAAGTGGAAGGGGGCTCAGGAGAACAATACTTCAATATACAACAATATTTCAGCAGCACTTTAAACAATACAGGGTGTTTTAGTGAACTTCAAGTGTAAGGTGTCAGTAGTATGACATAGTATCACTTAGAATAAAATACAATTAGTCTGGATCTTATAAAGGGTTACTGACCAAATGTTGGCCAGTGGGACTCTCAGAATGAGTATTCAGAATGGAATACAATCCTCTAGATGTGATCTGATCAGAAGATCATTCAATTAGCAATAATTAACCTCTACAACAAGGCACTATGATAGGGACTGAAGGGTTATACAAAGAAAGACAAAAAATATTTCCTGCCTCCAAGGAACTTCAGTCAAATGAGAGAGAAAACATACAAACAAGATACATTCAGGATAAAATGGAGATAACCAATGATGCCTTGGAATTGTTGCCTTCCTTGATTTGGATGTGAAACAGCTCTTAATTATTAATGCAGTCTAAGAATAAATAGCTTTTATTTTTTTAAAAAAGTAGCTGTGTCCTATAATCATTAACTTATTTTGTTTGACTGCAGCCAATTAAAACCTCTTTGACTCCCCCATTAAAGGCTATTTGTTTGTTTTTATACCCTTTTAAAAGGTCCAAGCGAAGATGTCAACTATTGAATTGCCTTAATTAGGCAAAGATGTAGAGGTCATCCAATAATGGAATCACAGCTTCTAGAACTCACAGGGACTCTGGAAATAATCTAATCATTTTACACTTGAGGAAACTGAGACCAGGAGAGTTTTAAGGACTTTTTGAAGACCATATAGGTTGGAAGCAGTGGAGCTAGAATTTAAAATCAAATCTCCTGATTACAAAATCGGTGCATGTTTGATTTTTTTTCTTTTTCTTTTGGCATACATTGGAAGAAGGCTCAGACATTGAAGACAAAGATGATGGAGTTGCAGTTTATGTACTGGCTACTTTTCAATCCAAAAGAATATGAGTTCAAAATCCCATTTTGCAAATAGCAACTTACCCATATAACTCTTCAGGGCTTCCCCTAATAACCTGAGGACTAGAAAATTTAAATGATTTTCTCCTGGTCACACAGATAATCCATAGCACTAGATTTCAAATCATAAACTCAGAGATGGAAAGTATACTAAAGGCTTCATCTAGGTGTCAAATCCCACAAGGGTCCAATCTACCAAACTGAGGAACTTATTCTCTGATAGCAGAAACAGACCAATAGACTGTTGGATCAGGCCAGCTAGATCTAAAATCTAGTCCATTATCTCCAACCTGCACCCGCATAAAAGAACTGCATATGGGGAAACAGAGGCTATAGAAATTAAATGTCTCTTTAGTTAAGGTCACATAGGAAATGAACAATAGAATCTTAATTTGAATTAATGTCTTTCAACTCCAAATCCAGCTCTCTCCATACCCCTACACCAAGGTGCTTTAAATACATGACCCCCTATCCTTTATCTTCCAAGGGTCCATGTAACTCATGATCCAAGTCAGTTTGTAGTGTGGGTTCTGAAGTGTGCTCCTAAGTTTAACCATAACAGCAAAACTCCCACAGCAGCTACATGACTCCAAATCACAGGAATGAGAAAAGCTCTAATCTTTAAAGTTTAAAAATTAAGATGAACACACTGCCTCTGGTAACTTATTGATCAAGTCCAGAGTTATTTTTAAAAAGAAAATCAGCCAGCTGTGCCCAACAGTAAGTGTATTCATCTTCTCTCCTTCATCATGCTGACACTCCACCATGATCTAGTGTGGACTAAAAGCAATAAATTAGGGTGTGTTGTTGCTGTTATTGGTTATAGTCAGGGGTGTGTCTGTGTATGTGCAGGTGTGTACATGCCCAGCAGGTGTCTACATGCCCCCAGGGGTGTACATGCTTTGTCTGTAGTTATCTTTGATGGTCTACATAATGATGTGTGTGGTTTTTTGTGGTTCACACAGTTTACTTTACTACAGGAATGATTTATTTTTTCATTTGGAGATGCTGGAGGAAAGAAGGATAGCTACTTTACCTTGTCTGGCCTGGGAGACTACTACTCTTCTCTTCTCCATCCACTTTGTTCTTGGTTGATGTACCTAGTTTGCAACCAACCTGGCACTGAGATCCCACCTTGACTAGATATAAAAGAAAGAGGATGCTCTTAGCTGGGAGAGAAAGAGGTAGATATGTGTAGCATCCTGACTTCTCCTTATGCTTTGATTTTCCTGAAAGTTGAAGTATGCCTGAGGCATATTATGTATCTGCATCCCCTCAGTGTCAGAGTCTTAGAATCTCCGCTCCTTGGTGTTGTCTTACTTATAACTGGCACATGGAAGGGAAGGGGAGGAGTGGGTAAAAGGAGAAGAGAGAAAGGAAGGAAAGAAGAAATTACAATGCTAAGTGTTTACAAATATTATCTTATTTTTATCTCATTTATACAGTCTACTACTGTAGACACCTTATAAGTTGATTGATGGCTAATGAGCCCCAATAGATGTGTTTCTTTTACCAACAACTGGAAGACATGTCATTTGCAATAATAGATGTTTACTTGAACAACAACAAAAAAAATAAATGATAAGCAAGTATATTCTCTCACAAGTTAGTACCTCTAGAGGAAGAGAAGGTATAAACAAAGAACAGATGTGGCCAGGGAACATGCATGGCCTGCATGCCTATGATACTTCAACTTACTCTTCTGTGGTAGCTTCTCTGGTGATGCCATTATCTGAGATATTTTGTTGGTTGGACTGGGATTCTTTCTTGATTTGTGCTCTCCACATGCTGTATTCAGTTGGGCTTTTTTTTCTGTTGAGGGTCTCAGTTGAGCACTTCTCTGCTTCTTCTGGAGATTTCAACTAAGTTTCCACTGCTCTCTGTTAAGCATGTTTTGGTCTTTAGATTATGAAGTTGTTTTTTTTTCTCCTGTGGGTGCAGTCCTTCTCTGATATAGATCTTAACCAGCTAAAAGGAGAAATCCTAGAAGTTTAAGTTTGTCTTTTTAGACCACCTTACTTTAATGCCAATTGCTATTGTTGAGCCTGGTCCTCTACCTCAATTAGAGTTGGAAAATTCCTTTCAATTCCTTTCTGTTCTCATCATGCCAGTTGTGTAAATCTAATGTAAATCTAATCCTAAAACCAAGATTGAAAGGAGTTAGGAGGAACAAAAGATCTTTGTCTTATTTCCTTGAGTAATAAAGTAATTCCTTCCCTCTCTGTAACAAACACCACAACAACTGAAAATGTGCATAGAAGGGGTTTCTTGAGCAGCCCTCTGTGGGGGCTTTTCTGGCTATCCCTGGGCTAGTCCAGAGAAACAACTTGGTTTAAAAGAAAGGACACAGGTGTTGGTGTCAGACAACAGGAGTTTAAGTGCTATTTATTTACTAACTGGGTAGTTCTAGTCTACTGTTCTGAGTTTCCATTTCCTGTTCTTTAAAATGGAGATGGCAATAACTGGTAGACCTATCCCACAAAGTTGTGTGTTGGGCATCTACTTGTACAGTACCTACTGTATTTCCACGCACTTTGCTAAGGACTGAGGATACAAAGAAAAGCAAAAATTAGTTTGTTCTCAAGGAATTAATTCATAGGCTAATGAGGAAGCTACTAAAGACAACTATGCTCAAATAAGACAAAGACAGGATAAATTGGAAAGAATCAAGACAGGGAAGTTATTACAATTAAAAGGACTAGAAAAGGTTTCCTGTAGAAGATGGGACTTTAGCTGAGACTTGAAGGAAGCCAGGAAGCAGAGGTGAAAAAGAAAATAATTCTAGACTTTGGGGAAAGCCAGTAAAAATTCCTGAAGGCCAGGAGATAGAGTATCACATGGTAGGGACAACAAGGAAACCAGGATTATTGAACTGCAGAGTATATGGGGTGGATGGACCTGGGAGTGGAGATAAAAAAAAAAAAATTGGGGAAAAACTTAAAAAGACACTTTAAAAAATGTCAGGTAGTGTGTAAATTTTGCTTTCTTTAGGAGTGTCAACTTTAAAAAGAGAGACTTAAAAGGCTTCATTCCACAGCACCTAGCAATCTTCTTTGTGATATGAATTATGAGAGCTTATCATAATAGTTTTCAACATTATCATTTGATTACCTAATGAAGTTCTCTTAATCCTCATTTGTTTTATGTGAGAATACATACAAATACATGTAGCTTCTTACAATGAAATTTGTTGAAATCTCTACCAACAAAGAACTCAGCTCTGCTTAGCAACATTATAAATTACTATCTCTAAATTGAAGAACAGAGTTCCTATAAAGTAGGCCAAAAGGAATAATGTATCTCATAAAACTCTGTCACCACTGGAAGCATGGTATCAGATGGCTTCACTGGTATAACCTATGCAAGTCCAGACTCCTTCTGGAAATTTTTAGCTGAATTAGCAAGGGATGTTCTAAACTCCTAACATCTGTGAGTCAATAGAAATGATTCACTTAACAACTGCTTCAGCTTCTTTGGCAAGGACAAAGAGGCATAACTTAGACCCATTCTAAGTCGTACAGTTCCAGGTGCAAACTAGAGGTTTGTGGAGAAGAAGGGAACGTTCCCAGGTCCTAGATAATCCACACCCACAAGACATCCCACATGCAAGTTAAGGCTAGGGACTTTATTATTGCATTTGCAGATTGAAGACCAGAGAAGAGACTAGAAACATGCTCCTCCTGCCATCACCCAAAGGAACTGGAAATGACCAGAATGTTGTAACAGATAGAAAGGGCAAAAGGTCAAGGACTGAATAATTGGGAGTCTTGGATGCTAATTCTTTCTAAAAGTTTCTAAATGGAATTGCCTATTTGAATAATCTTGGGAAATTCTCTTATCTCTGTTTCTTTATCTGTCAAATAAAATAATAACTCTTCCAATCCCTCACAAAATTTTTACAAAGATCTAAGAAGATTCTACTTTTTAATGTGAAATTCTATATAAATGTGAAATTTTTTTAAAGAGGCATAGTAATAGAAGAATAGAATGAGTTCTTCTGACTCAACACTTTGATTCTATAAACCAAGGACAGAAAGGTAGACAGAAGCAAGGTTATGCAGGCTTTTAAATGCCAGGCTGAGGAGACTGAATTTTGTTTTGTAGGTAATAGGGAGCCACTGGAGGCTTTTGAGAAAGGGAGTTTTATAATTATAGTTGTATATTAAGAATATTAACAAAAAGTTGGAAGTAATATAGTGTATTGGAAAGAGAACCAAAATTGGAGCCTTGAGTTTGTAGTCACCGAACCTGATTTAACCTCTCTGCACTTTTGTAAAATGACAGGGTGACTTCTGAAGTTCCTTTCAGCTCTAGCTCTACAATCCTGAATGTTTCCACCATTATCAAGACCAATATCAGCACCAAAACAGCTGTAGAAATGATACTGAGGAATTGTATATGGGTCATTTCAAGGATGCTTTTTAGGATGGCAAAATAGACTCAAAGATTTGCCATCTGATTTCCAGTGTAGATTTCTGGTGCCTAATGTTTTTAACAAATGCCTCAAATCTTTGGTGATGTGCTTAAGGTGATTCAGTAAATAGAGTACTATCCTGGAGTCAGAAGGACCCACATTCAAATATGTTCTCATACACTAGCTATATATGAACCTGAATTTAACCCTGCCTACCTCAGGGTGATAATGAACTGGAGAAGGAAATGTCGAATCACTACAGTATCTTTCCCAAGTAAACCCCCAATGAGGTCATGAAGAATTATACACAACTGAAACAACTCAACAATAGCAACAAATAAACAGTGAGATTCTTCAATAAAAGCTCAGTCAAATTGTTATTCCCTGTTTAGTAGAATTCCCTAATTGCTCAACCACCATTATCCACAGGGGAATGAATATTCAAAACCAGAAGAGGGAAGTTTTACTCTATGAAATTAATACTTGCAGATTCTGAGATGTCATTGAGGTATCACCTGGTGCTCACTGGGTTTAAATACCAGGCATTTGTTCCTTTTGCTAATATTACCTCTGAATAATTCTGAATTCTAATTGGCAAGGAGTGTGTGTACAAGGGCTTCCCCCCCCAAAAAAAGTAACCTCCACATTCAATAGTTTTCAAATTTTCAAAGCAGTCATAATTTCTAAGAAACTAGAGTTTGCTTTCAGTGCCCTACACCCAGGTCCTTCGCAATATTTGACCTCTCTACTCTTTTCCTTCTAGAATAAACTGTCCCATGCTCCCAAACTAGATTTTGTTTTTCCATCATATTCATTGGCTTAGTGCTCCATTTTCAGCTAAGTGTTCAACTATTTAAAGTCCTACTCTTGATGTTCAAAGATGGTTTTAAACAAATATAATGTAAGCTTTAATGGTAGAATTTCAAGAAGGATGAGAAATGTGTGTTGGAGACATTTAGAATCAAGAAGGTCATTCTAGCATCCCTTAAATCAGACCTCTTTGTGAAGTCATATTTATCCATAACACATAAGAAATTCTGATACATATACCTTATCCAAATCCTTATTCATCCTCATTCAGTAAATGTTGTTATATAGGAATGGTCTGAATTCCTTAAAGATGGCTTTACAGCATGTGTGCAATAGCAGATTAAAATTTAGCACTTCTTTTTTGAAGTGTCATCTTTCCATCTATTCAGTCAGTCTTTGGTCTGGGAAATAATGTTGGCAGTTAGCTAAGCTTTATAACTATGCCTGTGGGAGAAGATGTACTCTTCCTCTCTCATGGACCCCTTGGCTCACTCCCCATATCTTTGCTTGAAACATTCTCTTCTCTCTTTATGTTTCCAACTCCTATAACCACCACCCCCACCTCATTTGCAGCAGATGACCTCATGTCTGTTTTCACTTAGATCGCCACTTCCACTTATTTATGATTCTATGGTTAACCTTTCTTCTTTTGCTTAAATCTCAGACAATGTATTCTTTCTCTACTCCAAATATCCTTCTATCTATATGACTCATAATAATATTTATCATTTAGATAGACTTTAGGGTTTGCAAAGCACTGTGCAGATATCAACTCATCTGATCCTCACAACTGTCCTATGAGTTATCTGCTATTATTATACCCATTTTATAGATAGGGAAATTGAAGCATTGAGTAGTCTAAGTAATTAGATCAGCCACATAGCTATTAAGTATCTATCTACTAGCGCAGGAATTTTTTTTGCAGTGCAATAGGGTTAAGTGGCTTGCCCAAGGCCACACAGCTAGGTAATTATTAAGTGTCTGAAGTCGGATTTGAATCAGGTCCTCCTAACTCCAGGGCCGGTGCTCTATCCACTGCTCCAACCTAGCTGCCCCTCTAAGACAGGAATTGAACTCAGTTTCCTAACCATAAATCCAATATTCTCTCCACTGTACCACCTACCTGACTCATTAGATTAAATTCTATGCTTACCGCTCAACCCAATATTTTTACTTCTCCCCTCAGACTCCTTTCCTTCTATCTTCCAATATAATAATAATAATGTTTGTCCTTCATTAAGGGAGACATCAATATTGCTCAAAGAAGACCAAAATGGCATCACTATTTCCAGGTGAAGGTACAGCATGTCCAACTTTGACTGATTAGACTAACATGAGCTAGGAAGACTTTGCCACAAGTTAGATACAAATAATCCATATAAATCTTTGGAGTGGAAATGTCTTTAAATTTGCACATCTCAACTTTGGTAACAGAGCATAGCACCTTTCTTGATGCAAATACATCATGTTATGTGGTAAAACCTCACAATCACAAGAGTGGATCACTTTTCCTGACTTCATTGAGAGTGTTTGCCTTATGTGAATTCTCCATAAAATAGTCTTTTAGGCAAATGTACAATTGACATTTGAACAATGTAGCCAATCATATGTGCCTTTCCTTCTATCTTTCAATATAAGGACAACAAGAATATATGTCAAAATAGAAGGCAGAATTAATTATTCAATTCCTTTTATACCTATTTTCTCTCATAAGCAAAGGGTCATCAGCCTGGAAAGGATCCAATGGAAATGGTTAATAGACAATTACAACTAAAATGAGAAAGAAACAAGACAATACCTAACTGTCCTGTGACCTGTCAACTACAAACAAAGAAACAACAAAAAAAATTTTAGGGGCAGCTAGGTGGCACACTGTATAGAGTACCAGTCCTGGAGTCAGGAGGACCTGAGTTCAGATTCCACCTCCAGACAATAATTACCTAGCTGTATGACCTTGGGCAAGTCACTTAACCCCATTCCCTAGCAAAAAACAAAAAATAATTTTAATGTGATAGCTGAAGCACTAAAACTAATCTTTGAGCAATGAGGACAAGCAAGAGAGATACCTCATTACTAAAGATGAGCAATTGTTCTAATTTGTTTTTAAAAAATTAGGGAAAAAATTGATGCAAAGACAGATAAGTGTGACATACATTTCTGACAAAATTCTAGAATGGATTATTAAAGGAATAGTTTCTGAATCTTGTAAGGAGGAAAGAGATGATAATTAAAAGCTATCAGAGGTTTCTTAAGAACAAATCAATCCAAAATAACCTCATTCTTTTTTGGCAGTGCACTACTATGGGATAGTCTAGCTAGATATCAGCAAATCATCTCTTTCTATCATTGTGGACAAGATGTGGACAAGAATAACAGAATAGAGGAAATGGTTTGGAGGCTCTATGAATCAGCATTTATGAAATACCTACTATGTTGCAGGCACAAATAAAGTTATGTGCCATGGAGGGACCTAAAAGGAAGTATCTAGTGGAGTACCATTAGAGCTTAATCCTTGGTACCGTTTCATTCAACATTTTTGTCAATGAATTGTTTAAAGACAAAGATGGTATGCTTATCAAATTTGTGGATGTCATATAGCTAAGAGGAATAGCTAAACAACTGATGAAAGAATCAGAATCTAAAAAGAGGCTACCAAGAGAAAATGTAATAGGAATAATTAAAAAATCCTACACCTGCTTTTAAAAAAAATAAATTGTATAAGTAATATTCCTAGATGGTAGTTCATATGAGAAATACCCAGGTATTCTCATGGATTTAAAAATCAATATGAATCAATAGTGTTATCTGACAATAAGAAGAGCTAATAGGAATGAGTTACTTAGGGATATAACCAGTTCCTCTTCTCTAGGTGGCACAATGGATAAAGCACTGGCCTGGGGGTCAGGAGGACAGGAGTTCCATTCCAGCTTCAAACACTTACTAGCCATGTAACCTTGGAAAAGTCACTTAAACTTGATTGCCTCACATCCTGGACCATCTCCAGTTGTCCTGATGCCTATTTGGTCACTGGATCCAGATGGCTCTGGAGGAGAAAATGAGGCTAGTGATTTAGCACAGCCCCCTCACTCAAATTCAATATATGTTCTTGTCCTGACACCACCTTCCTGATGTCATGGTCTTCTTCAAGAATGAAAGACAAACATTATTATTAGGGATTAAACAAAATTTCAGGAAAAGAATCAATAACAAGAATGTTATGGAGTTAGATTAACTTCAGGGAGTTAGACTCATTAAACTTTCAGGATTCCTTTAATTCTGAGATTCAATGATTCTACAAGTCCTATAGGGGTAGACACTAGATTCATGATTTCTCTGGTAGTGGGAACTCCCAGGTGAGGAAACACTTAACAAAGCATTCTGGCACCATTTTTGCAACTCATAGTTTAAGAGAATTGCCTAGAGCACTAAGAATTTAAATGACTTGCCCAGAGTCACACAAGTATGTAGTAGAAGAAGGATTAGAACTCAGGTCTTCATGATTCCTAGGCCAGCTCTTTTTAGTATTCTATTCTGTCTTATAATTCTCTATGTCTCAATTAGTACAAAATTTTGTTATTAGACTTCTTTAAATCACTGGCAGGTGAGTTTTATTTTCAAATAATTAGAATTCCCAAAGGCAAAAGTTTTGGGGGTTTTGCTTGTTTGCTTTTTTAAAAACAACATACTTGGAGCAGTAAGAAGTAGGAATGGTTATAAATTTGAGTAGTATGAATGTCACTTTAGGAAAAATAATTTGCAAAGCTCTTCAGAATGAATTGAAGGAAGGAGAGATTGGTATCTGGGAATTGGATTACTAGATTGTAGGAATCCAATGTAAAATGGTGAAGGTCTGAGCTAAATTACTGACAGAGAGAGAAAAGAGGAAGGATTGAACATGTTAGATTTCAAACAAGAATCAACAGGATTTGGTGACTGATTGTCTGAATATAACGAATGAAGGAAAGATATGAGTCAAAAATAATTCCAAGATTTTGGGCTTGGATTATTAGTAGGAAGTCAGTTGCATTGACAGAGCCAATGAAATTGAGAAGGGTAACTCATTTAAATGAGAAATATTAAATATGGTTTTGAACATGTTGAGTTTGGGATGACTGTGGAACATCTAAATGGAGATACCTAACATCAAGTTCTACTCTGTATTCAGAGCTTGGTTGAGAAAAACAGAACTGGATACTTAGATTTAGGAATCATGAGAATGTTAATGATATTGGAAGTCATGAATAATCAGGTGAGCTCAAGTAACAATAGATCAGTTAATAGAACAGCATTGTTTAGGAAAATAATAACATAAATTTCCATATCCATTGTCCCAATCCTACCAATCCTCCAAGACTCATTCTAATGAAACTTCTTTTACAATCAATTCCCTTTGGATATATTTTTTTTTTCTTTAAATCACCATGTGTGTGGTCATCTGCTCTTATGGAATTTATCATACTCTGACTTTGTACTGTGGTTATTTTTGCATAAATTTTATTTTCCAGTGTTCTTAAGGGTATACACCATATTCTGTAATCCAAGAATACTGGATCCCTTGCTGTATCTAACACTAGACATTCCACCTCTAAATCTGGGCATTTTTTTCTGATCTCTCATACCTGAACTCCTTCCTTCCTCATTTCTCCCTCCATACTTTCCTGACTTCCACCTTCTACAAGAAACCTTTTCTAGTCCTCTTTAATCTCATTTAATCAAATAAAATTGCCTAGCATATAATAGGCAGCATATAAATGCTTATTCCCTTGCCTTCTCTCTTCCTAAATCTTGATGCTTTCCATCTCAGATTATTTCCAATTAACCCTGCTTCCTGCATTAGATTGTGAGTGGCTCCAGAGCAGAGATTGTTATTCCCCTTTTTTACAAGGGATCCCCAATGCTTAGCACAGAGTCTGCCACATAAGAAGTATTAATAAATAAATGTTAATTGATGGATTGATTTAGTCATTGTTAGGTTCTATTTGGACACAGTGACCATATGTTATTCAACTTTGAATTCTTTGGGTGGGAGCTATACAATGCCTTGCACATATTGAAAAAGAATTTTTGAATTAACCTTTGGTTAAAAACAACAACTAACTAGCAACCACCTAAAAGAATTTAGATATATAAACTAGAAGGAAATTAAAGGGATTATGAGGAGTTTTTTGGTCCAGATCTATTGAATTTCCTTTTTAAAAAAGAATCTGAACTATCTTGATTTCAGCAAGTCACTGCCACCTTTTCTCATTGGAAAACTAGAAAAGTATAAAGCCTTTCTATGCTTTACTATCCTGTCAGATGAAAGAAGTTTACATCCATAAGTGAGATAATAATGACAGTTATCAATTTAGGGCATTGAATTGATTGGTTTGTAATAGAGATTAGGTAGAGGATTTATTCTATTCAATCCCCTCATTGATAACCTGGGCAAAGTAATAGAGCAGAAGCATCTTTATCAAATTTGCAGGTGATTTAAAAATATAAAGGTAGAAGGGGATAGTAGATAAAGTATAGGGCTTAGAAGAAGAAAATCTAGGATCAAAACCTGTCTCTGAATGCTTACTACCTGTGATAGTATTTCTTGAGTACTTATTAGCATTTCTTAAGTACCTACTAGAGCAGCAAGCAATGTACTAATAATTGTGTGACCCCCAATAAAGTCACTTAACCTCTATGGTCCTCAGGCAACTCTCTAGAGTATGTGTAGGTGTGTATTTATATGTACATATAAATACACACCTATATGTGTGTGTATATATATATATATATATATATATATACACACACACACATACATGTGAAAGTCACAAATAAATTAAGATTTTCATTCATTGTTGAAAGGAGTTTCCACACAAGGAGGTTCCCTCACCAAGATAATGCTCCCTATTCAAGATCTAGAAATTTTGTGATTTTCTAATAAAAAAAAAAGAGTCCCTTAAAAATCCTCAATCTTTTTGGAGCTGCTGGTAAACCAGGTGTCATTTTATCTATGTTAATATATAGGCAAAATACAGTGTTGTTTTTCACTCTTATTGGCAAGATTTAAGAAATCCAACTGGTCACTCATGGATATACATTATTCTATATATAATATATATATATATATATATATATATTCATATATATATATTAGAATGGGAAAGTACAATCCTTTGAGCAATGTATGCCAGATGAAGGAAATTTCTCAGATATTTCCTCTCATCTTTCCAAAAAAAAGTTCAATTGCTCTAAATTTTTGGCTCTTGTAATTTACATAAACCTTGGTATTTTGGTGTAGAGAGATTCCATCACACCTGGAAATCCCTAACTGAGGAAATTGCTACTCCTTTGGGATATTAAATTGGGTGGGAGTGCTTATAATCAGAAGGTAGGAACAAAATCCAAAATGATCTGTATAAATTGAAAAATACTTCTGTTAAAAAAAAAGCACAAAATTCAAAGAAAAAGCAAATTTACCTCTCTCAGATCCAGGGTGCATGGGCCCAATCACAGTAAGGAAAAAAAAATGGGAGAGGGAAGAGTAAAGGGTCAAAACAAAATAAAAAAATAATAGTCAAGCTGAATGAGTCAGAAGTATGACATAGAAAAGTTGGGAAGGAATCATTAAAAGAATTCTGACTAAAGCAGTGTTGTGAATAGATTTGTCATCATACTTACAAAAATGGAAAATGACCCACAAAAATAACTATAATTGCAAGAAATTAATTCTTTGGAGGAATGTGAAAGGAACTAGAATTGTTTTGCCTTAGAGCATAGAAAAATAAGATTAAAAATGTTTTCACATTTAAGAAAAGTTTTATGAGATGGTTTTGAAGGACTGACAGTTAATCATGAGTTGAAATGAAGTGCCATCATGAAAAACAATAATACTAAAAGGAAGACCAAACCATCTTTGTCCTTGAAGAAGCTGCCAGTGAGGGTCATAAGGTTTCTACCTGTCAATATTCAAGAAAAAAAAAGGCAAAGATGAGATTGAAATGGTTTAGCCATTCAGTGACTCAGAGTTCCCTAAAGCTTCTTTCAACAAGAAAATACAGAAAACAAGAGATAGTCAAAACAGAAGTCTGGGGTGCTTTTTGTTGCAAGGCATTGTTCAACAGTGTTATTTGTATGACTGCAACCCTTGCATAATAGCAGTTATGCCCCTATTTATGGACCCTACATAAAAAATGAAAACAAAGGAAGATAGAGCCTGTAATTTTATAAATGTAAAGAACTCTGAAGTAAGGAAATCCTCTATCAAGGCCAACTGGCACCTTCACTGAAAGCATCCAAGAACCCTGCCTGGGGTCATTTCCTAGCTCCAATACAGTTCTCTATCTAATCCATCATTCTTTCCATGCAATTAAGTGTAGAATTTCAACCACTCTTTTGTTCATCCACATTCAATGTATAGTGGTAAAATTGAACAATCTCTTGGAATAAATCATAATAGCAGTAATGATTTGGAAGGTAAAATCACAATATATGCAATATTTTTAAGCACACTTTATAGAGTTAGTTTCTTTATTGGGGTAAATTGGAGAATAAAAATTATTATGCTAATTTTATTTCTCAAATCATCATATTAAGTTTATTCCATCTAAAGGGATATTTTTGCATGATAATTATTGATTTATTTTTATTCTTAATGTTAATTTTTAAAGCTTTATGGTAACCATATAGTCAATGTATTATTCATTCAATAATATAAAATAGTTATAAACTGCTGAACTATAAGAAATCTGGCATCTCTTAAATTTTGCTGGTTTATGAAAAGACAGGCCAGACCTTGAGAACAGAAGGAATCATCAAAGTTCTAGTAAATTGCCAAGAGTGATCCATCATTTCCTAAGTGTACTCCCTACATCCTTGAAGGATGCCCTGCCTTGACTTTTCTTACTATGTAACTCTCATCTGTGTTTTTCATAGGGTCATAGATTCAGAGCAGAAAGAGATCTTAGAGGTCATGTATTTCAATCTTCTCATTTTACAGACAAGGTAATTGAGGCTAAAGAGGACAATTCACTTGCACCAAAGGTTACAAAAGTAATAAGTGGCAGACATGGAAACTGAACTGGAATACCCATAAATCCTCCAGAGAAGATCCACTCCATGTTTGCTTCCTCTGTTTTAGTGTTTCCTAGGAACCACTGCAGTCCCTAGGCTGATTCTCTCTTATAATTCACTCTTGTCACCAGACCAGCCTATCTTCTTTTTCTGAAGGAAATGTCTTTGATAGTCCACTGAAGTAGAATGGACAAGATTGAGTTGTAGAGTCAGAGGATCTGGGTTCTAATCCTCAAGCTCCTTTTTCCCCATGCATAGGCAAGCTTTTAAGCATTTCTTGACTAAAAAATGCAGGGAGAATGAGCAGTGGACCAGATGATCCTCAAGGTCTCTGGAGAATGTCATCACTTGGAAACAGTAAATTTTTAAATAATATGGATTCCAATGGTATAGTCCAAAAAAAGGGCAAAATTTAAGAAAAGTAGGAAAGGTAATGAGAGTGGAGAGGAAAATTCCCTCAAACTCCTTGAAACCACTTTCTACCACATTGAACTATCTAATCTGGTTCATTTTCTGAAATAACATTATGGCAGTAACCATTGCTTCTGAGATTTCTCACCTGCTTTGGATTCCTTTGTCTCCAGCATGTGAGAGTTATTAGTCTATAATTGGAAATGATTGTGCCAAATCAAGAAATAAACTTTCATGTGTAAGGATATGGGAGTTGTTGCAATTGAGGCAAAGTATAATAGGTTTTCAGAAGTCTATGATAAAAATGGAGCAAAAGGAATGAGAATCTATGACCTACAAAGGTCTTGCCTCCATGTTTCAGGAGGGATGTACTTGGCAAGATCCCAGCCTGCATTGCTTGACAAAATACTGAGAATTTCCTGTATTCTAAAGCACTGGAAATCACCTTTCTAACAATAAGCAAATGTTGTAACTAAACACCCACTATGTATCGGACAGAGGCAGCCAGGTGGCCCCGTGATTAGAGAGCTAAGTTTGGAGTCTGGATGCTATGAACTTCAGACATTAACCAACTTGGTGACTCTGGGGGAGTCACTTTAACCTCTGTTTCCTTAATCCATTGAAGAAAGAAATGGCAAATCACTTCAGTCTCTGTCGAGTAAACTCTGTGGATAGTATAGTCCATGAAGACATAAATAACCAAATAATAATAGCAAATGTACTAGATTCTTTATCAGACACTGCAGTTGGGAAAGCAAAACAACCATAACTAATATTTATGCAATGCTTTTAGATTTACAATCACTTCATGTTATGCTTTATGGGAAAGAGATTTTTAAGAGATAGTGGATTTTTTGGTCCCTATGTATCACATGTAGTCTCCCTCACATGACGAATACCTAGTTCTAGGATTTTGTAAGTAGTAGACTAGGTTCTGCACTATGTCTAGAAATGGTTCCCACATATATATATATATATATATATATATATATATATATATATATATATACCATATAGTGAGTGTATCACCTCCTTCCTGGCTTTGGCTCAAGAAATCTTCTTTGCCAGGTACAAGAACCATGTATATTTACACTATTCTCTCTCCATTTATAGGCTCTCTTGTTTATGAAAACTTGTTCTTTTCCTGGGTTCTGATTTCAATATGACTCCATTGTTTTTAAAACTTTCAAATGTAGTTAGTATCTGTTCTTCTTCCCATAATACCTCACACTCAACAGAAATAGAGTTATGTCTTTGATCCCTCTAAAGAAATCCAAACTTTTCCTTTAATCTCTACCTGTACAATCATCAATCACTCCAGGCAAGGATTTAGCATTTGCTAACTTTTCTTTTATATAAATGGGAGCTAAATGACAGCAATGAAAGGATAGTAAGCAATGGCAGGGGTGGGGGAGGAGGAAGAAGGACAGTTCTTTTGGAAAGGAATTGTCTGGCTGCTCACACTACTAATTTTAAAGAAAGAATCAGCTTCTCTTTATTGTAATTTCTCTTCCTTTCAGGAAGGAAGGAGAGTCAGAATTCGGGTGGGCTTAACAACTAATAGGGAAGTTCTTTCACCAGGAATAGAGACTGGGGGAATAGGAAGATGTCTTCCAATACTCACAGTTGCATTCTCTCAGTAGACTTTTTGACACCTCATTACTCTGATTACTTCAGTAACAGCCTTCCATCAAAAATCTCAGAAGGAGGAGATGGGACAAGGCATCTGGAGATTAGATCAGACTTTGTGCTTGACCTTCCTTTATTTTATATGATGGTGAATGAATTATCTTCAGGCTTTTTTTCCCCCAGAATTCTACAATACACAGTCCCCAAAAGCCAAATTTAAAAAGATCACCAACTGGTGAGCTCCAAAATAATATCTGTTTAAGCCTCTTGTTTCCATAATAATGTTATCTGAAATGGACACCCAAGTCTTTCAACAACTCTGTGAGGTAGATTTTGTTATTATCCTATTTTAGTGACTTCTCAAAGACATTAAGTGACAACTCAGTTCTTGAGGCAAGATTTGAATTCCAATCTTTCAGGCTTAACCAAATCAAGTTACTTCTCAATAACAGGATTCCTGTCCCCAAGCACCTTAAAATCTAATATGCACAAATATACACAAAGAAATAAAATGTCAGATGACCTCTGATAAGAGATAAGGAGAAGTCTAGGCAAAATGATATAATGATTTTTTTTTAAGGAGTTGGGAACAATTATTTTTCATCCACAGAAAGTTAGGAGAGGAAGAGAGACCTTCAGGAAGAATGAGGAACTCCAGATTCCAAAGGGAAAGATAAGGAAACTGTTTCTAGAATAGGGATTGACTTATTCAGAAAAGCAAGGAAAACACACAGGCTGGATATAGAATGTGTTAAGGAGAGTTAAATCAAGACTGTGTGAGAGTCCCCCCCAAAAAATGAGGAAGGGTCCTCACTGAGTTTTGGCCTGTTGGAAATAAATATGTGTTATCCTTTCCAATGTTTTTCCCTATCAGGGACAAATATTACCAGAGTTTTGGCCTTAAGAAAGAGCAAAACTGAAAAAGGTTAACAAGTACATTTATTGATATTTCTTTAAGTTGAAAATGCATGAGGAGAGGGGTATCTAGTTAGAGTCAGACACAGCCCACCACCACACCCCCCCCCCACAATGGGGGCCTAAGCTGGATTTTAAATAGCTTGACTATCAGAAGGTGGGATCAAAAACATCACCTCCTGCTTTTCCAATCCAAGAAGGGTATGCCCCCCACCAGGATGGGAGAGGGGCAACTTGAAAGGGGTAGGGGGGACTCAGGATGGGGAGGTGGAGTTAAACATCAGACATTCTTTATCAATCACCCAAGGACCTTCAAAGTAAAGTAGATAACTGCAATCACTCTTGATGGGATTAAGAAGGCAAGTCTTTGTTCTGCTAGAAATTAAGGGAACTTTCTCTGTCTCAAGGACAAAATTCAATCTTCACAACTGGAATGGGTACCAGGTCAGAGTCAAATTGTAGATGCCTTTAAAACCTGATTTAAAGGAATGATATTTTATTTTGGAGGAAGTAGAAGCCAACAAAGATTTTTAGGTACATAAGTGACTTGGAAATTAAGAAAAAAAATTTAACAATTGTATGAAAGATGGCTCAGAGTTGGGAAAGACAAGAAGCAGGGGGATCTGACCAACTCTATAAGTGAGGGGAAATGAGGGTTTGGATTAAGGTTTTAGCACTGAGTGGAGAGGGAAAGGAGTAGATGAAAGGCAAAAGGTGCAGAAGGATGAAGATGTCTGAAGGCAGAGTTGTCTTTCTTAACCCTGAGATTTATAAAAGTAAAGCCAGACATCTTGAAAGAAAATTGCCCCTAGTTTATGCTTATTTAGGATGATACTCAAGATAGGGCAACAAGGTAGTACAGTGGATAGAGAGTGCTGGGACTGTAATCAAGAAGACCTGAGTTCATATCTGGTTTCAAACACTAGCCATGTAACCCTGGGCAAGGCACTTAAATCCCTGTTTGCCTCAGTTTCCTCAGCTGTAAAGTGAGATGTAGAAGAAAATGGCAATCCACTCCATTTCTTTGCTCTAACTAAACAGAAATAATCAAGATAGATTACAAAGACATACCAAGAAGTTACTAGAATTCATGGAAGTCAGTGGATGTAGATTTGAATTCCACCACTGTTCCTTGGTACTTATGAAACTTTAAGAGATAGTTAATTTCATGGGCAGCTAGGTGTTGCAGTGGATAGAGCACCGGCCCTGGAGTCAGGAGTACCTGGGTTCAAATCTGGTCTCAGACACTTAATAATTAGCTAGCTGTGTGGCCTTGGGCAAGCCACTTAACCCCATTTGCCTTGCAAAAACCTAAAAAAAAAGAGATACTTAATTTCTCTAGACCTCAGTTTCTTCATTTGTAAAATGAGAGGAATTATCTGACCTTTGAAGTCATACCAACTGGCTCTGAGTCTTAGATGTCAGAGATGTTATAAAAGTAGAATGGACAGGGCTTCCATTAGGACCTATATGAGTTGATCATTTTATGGATTGAATTGAATTTTACATTTGAAGATACATAAACTATGGGAAGACTGATGAATTGATGGAGAGTGAAGTAAAGAGAATAGGGGAAATAATATACACAGAGCAGCAATAAAACAAATGAAAAGAAATCTAAAATGAAACCTAAGGTTACCTAATGCAAACTTGGCCTTAAGAGTAGATGAGAAAATGAAACTTCTTCCTTTCCCTAGAGAGATCAGGATCTATGAGTTCAAAATGTTATATAAAATGTCAGATTGGGTCATTATTTCTCTTGCTTTTCTTTAATTATTTTTCTAAGTTAGAAGGGAAAACTTAACTGAGAGGAATATACCTGGAAATTTTTTTTAAACCATCTATAGAATTTTTATTTCAAATTTTTATGCATAAATATATAGAAAAATCTCAAAATAAGTTGCCTAGACCATTTGGCAAAAAAAGTATAGGGAAAAAATATATTCCCTTCAGTTTTAGAGTTATTATCATTTCATCATTTTACAAATATTGTTTTATTCTCACATCAAAACCATAAAGTAGTGGATAGAGCACCAGCCCTGGAGTCAGGAGTACCTGAGTTCAAATCTGACCTCAGACACTTAATAATTACCTAGCTATGTGGCCTTGGGCAAGCCACTTAAATCCATTTGCCTTGAAAAACAAAACCAAAAAAACCCCCATAAAGTATATAGTATCATTATTCCTATCTTGCAGATGAGGAAAGAAAGGCAGATAGAGGTTAAGTGGCTTCTCCAATGTCATACAGCTTAGTAAATAGTTGAGGTTGAACTTGAAATCAGGTCTTTCCAACTTCAGGTCTAAAGTTTATCTATCCACTGGACCACTTTTTCAGTGAGTTTTGCAAACATCTCCAGAAGAAATCTTTCTTCAGTACAGTCTTCTCTATATTTGTGGGTATTTTAAGGTCCTTGATTTTTATTGATTCTTGAAGGACTTCTTTGTTTTACAATAAATTGTTGAAGAACAATGCTGCCTTTTCCTTCATTTTAATGAAGTGTCTCCCAGTCACTATTCTTTCTTTGTTTTCTTTCCAATTCTTTGTGAAGACTATAGCCTGAACTTGAACAGCTCTTACAAAATAATAGCTTACATGCTTATAGTACTTTACAAAGGGCTTTGCTTCTGTTATCTCATTTAACAACAACCTGCAAAGGAGTATCATTATCTCCATTAAATAGCTGGGAGACTTAGGCTTTACTTAACCAAAGTCCTACCTAAAATCCAGATCTGACTCCAATCTAAATCTGAGCCTATTTCCACATATCTTATTTCCTATACTGTTCTGTGAAGTTGTTGGAATTGAGCCATAGTATGATTAAAAAGCAAATTTCACCCCTTGTATATCCAATTATAATAATATTTGGATATTTAACCATTATTCAGAATTCTGTAAATATGCATTAAGATTTTTCAATGTGCAGTGCCCTATGCTAAGCTCCTAAAGAGAAATAAAGATAAATACAACATGGTTCCTGTAATGGAATAATAATTTTAGAACTACAAGAGACCTTAGGGGTCACAGGAAGTATAAGAAGTTTTTAAAATCTAATGAGGAATAAGATAAGATATAGACAATAGAAAGAAAGACAGAAAGATAGATAACAGATGCTTAATAATTTTTTAGTTGTGTCCAATTCTTTGTGACCCCATTTAGAATTTTCTTGGCAAAAATACTGAAGTGGTTTGCCATTTTTTTCTCCAGCTCATTTTACAGATAAGGAAACTGAGGTAAACAAAAGTTAACTGACTTAGTCAGAATCACAGATCTAGTAAGTGTCTGAGGCCATATTTAATCTCAGACCTACCTGACTACAGACCCTAACTCTATTGACTGTTTCACCTAGCTGCCCAAATAGATAGTAAGTAAGCAGATGGATGCATGGATGGATGGATGGATGGGTGGGTGGATGGATGGAAATAATGAACCTGTAAGTGAAAGCTCCACCTGAGGAAATCAGGAAAGTTTTCATTTGATTTAGTTCCTTGAGATTACCAATAGGTAAAAAATGGAGGAAGGAAAGGAATGGTGTCAGAGACAAGGAATAAGGAAGCATTTTGGTAACTGTTCGTCAACAAAGCAAAAGTTTTCCAGAATGAAATTGGGGAAGGAGATTGGATCACAGTACATTTGTGAAATTGCATGATGTTTTTAGTATTCTTTCTTTTATCAATGCTTATCTTTTTAATTTTTCTTCTTAGTAGGTGACAGCATTGTATAGTTTAGGGGACAGAGTCTTGGGACTGAGAAAGAATTTCTGGGTTCAATTTTCATTTCTAACTAAATCTTATGCTCATGGCAAATCACTTAGCACGCACAAACCTCATTTTGTCTATGAACCTCAAGTTTCTCAGCTGTTTAATGAATATGACAATACTTTTATGACCTATTTCTGAAGGCTTGATCAACTCTATACTCTCTGTGTAAACACTGACTTTTCATTCCTGGAGTCCTCATAGTGTTCCAGATGAGTCTATGTGACAGTCAGTTAAGGAGCAACCAGGATATCAGAAGAATAGAAATTCTTGGTAACCCAAAGAGTCATAGGAAGACATGATAGATTTGTAAGTAGAAACAATAATTTCACTGATGCCTCAGAAGTTAGATATGAAGTGAGGGACTGGAGCTGGAAAGAACCTCAGGGATATTCTAGTTCAATTCCTTTATATCATTAAAACAGTCTGGTAATGGCTAAGAAATAAATTAGTGAATCAATTGCATAGATTAGGTATGTAATACACAGTAGTAAATAATCAAAGTTTGAAGTTTTGGGGTTGAGGACCCAATATTTGACAGAAATTGTTAAGAAAATTGTGAAGCAATTTGGCAAATACCAACATCTTACACCATATAGCAAGATAAGGTCAAAATGGGTAAATGATTTATATACAAAGGATGATATCATAAATAAATTAAGTGAACATGGAAAAATGCACCTGTCAGATCTATGAATTAGAGAAGAGTTTATTACCAAACAGGAGATAGAGGGGATTATGAGAAATAAAATAGATAATTTTGATCAAATGAAAATTAACAAACTTTTGCACAAACAAAACTAATTCAGACAAAATTAAAGGAAAAAACAAGAAACTGAGGGAAAAAAATTCTAATAAAAGTCACACTTCTTAAATATATAAGAAACTGAGCCATAAGTGTAAAATTAAGTTTCAATTGATAGTCAAAGGATATTAACAGGCAATTTTCAAAAGAGGTCAATAAATACATAAAAATGCTTTAAATCACTACTGATTAGAGAGAAATGCAAATTAAAATAACTCTGAGATATCACTTCATATCCATCAGATTATTTAATATAAAAGGAAATGATAAATGCTAGAGGAAGTCTCTAATGTCAGGACACTAATGCATTGTTGGTTGAGTTGTGACCTAATCCAATTATTCTGAAGAACAATTTGAAACTACAACTAAAGGGCTATAAAACTGTGCCAACATACCCTTCCACCCAGCAAGACCATTCTGGGTCTATATTCTAAAGAGGTCAAAGAAGAAGGAAAAGGACCTATTTATACAAAGATATTTATAGTAACTTTTTATGGTGATAAAGAATGGCCATCAATTGGGGAATGACTGAACAAGTTGTGGCATATGACTGTAATGAAATACTATTGTGTCATTAAAAATTAGGAGCAGAATGGTTTCAGAAAAACCTGAGGTGACATATATTAATTGGATCAAAAGAAAGCTAGCAAAACCAGAAGAGCTTTGTGCATAGAAACAGCAATATTGTATGAATGATCAAGACTTAGCTATTCTGATCAAGATAATGATCCAAGACAATCCCAAAGGACCTATGATGAAAACTATTTTCTACCTCCAGAGAGAGAACTGATAAACTTTGAATGCATACTTCTTTTTCCTATTTTTATTTTAATGGGTTTATTTTGTGTTTTCTTTTGTAACATAGCTAGTATTAAAATGTTTTTCATGACCTCACATGTATAATTGAAATTAAATTTCTTACCTGCTCAAGGATGGGGAAGGGGCATGAGGGAAAGCGAGAATTTGGAAGGCAAAATTTTTAAAAAATGATTGTTAATTTTTATACATGTAATTGGGCTATATCTAAAAAAATAAATAAAAATAGTTTTTAAAAAGATAAATGTAGAAAATGAGGCCCAAGAGATATTTGTCCAAAGTTGTCTAATAGCAAAGCCACATTTTATATTCATCTTCTAATTCCAAAATATTCTTTCCAATAGAACACATAATTGGAAAAGGTCCATTCATGTCATAAGGGAGAGAATAACCAGTGGATAGTCTGAGTACTTCACTGACATCTGTACATTTTTAAAACACCCAGAGGAGAATCTTTTGTTTATTGGGCATATCATCTATGAAAGAATTATAGAAAGAAATGGAAAAGAATCCTACAGAAAAAGGTACAGAATAGTTGCATTCTATGCCAGTGGAGGAAATAACCATATGGATGAAATACATTAAAGAAGAATGGAAGTATTTTCTGCAGGGTTTCACATATTTGACAACTGCTCTCCTCTGCCAAAAGTATATTCCTTCTGGTTTCCAAGATCTTGTTAACTACTGGTCTTGTTAACCCGAAGTTTATGATTCCTTTTCCCGGTGTATTTGTTCCTTCATCTATAAACACTGCAACATGCAGGGCTTCATCGATTCTTCCTTGCAGATTCCATTACCTGGTCATAATCAGAGTCTGAAATAGACTTGCTTAAAGGATGTCTGCTGCGCCGACAACTTGATGGGCTTAGTAATTTTAAACTTCCTGTCATGATGCATTTTGAATTATTAGCAATAACATTCCAGAAGATTATAGTGCTCTTACAGAAGCTCAGTCATATTTTTCCCCTGATCTTCAGGTATCTCCTGTAAATGTAACCAATGATATTTTTCAGATTTTCTGTATACTATTACTTGTGATATTTATTGGCTTAGCATTTTAAGTGGACAGTGCTCTTTGATAATACTGATTTGACAAAAGCAGTAGCATAAAAAATCATAGACTCAGGACCTGGGAGGAACCCTGGAGGTCATCTAGCCCAAACTCTATTTTACCAATGAGGAAACTGAGACTGAGAGAATGAAATAATTTGTCCCAAATTATATAGCAAGTATAATTATGACATACTATATAATATATTATAACACAATTTCATAATCAGGCTACCTAGGGGATTCACAATCAAGTCTTCAAATTCAAATTCACTGTTCTTTGTATTCCTTTACTGTGAGAATATACTAAGAGTCTGAGAAAAACATTTCTTTCTTTCTTCTTCTTCTTCTTCTTCTTCTTCTTCTTCTTCTTCTTCTTCTTCTTCTTCTTCTTCTTCTTCTGTCTTCTTTTTTCATCATCATCATTGGTATTAATAAACTCTCCTATCCAGAACCACTGATATAACTCATTCATGATTTTGACTTTTGGTTCCCCACTACTGACCTCATAGTATTATTCCAAAAGTTTAATGATATGATGAATATAAAAATATTTTTAAAAGTATTGAATATTCTACAGCAGTAAATATCATTGTTATTATGGAATCTCAATATCCCCAGCTATAAAATGTGAGTTCTAATTCCATTTCTGCCTCTATCTAGCTAGATCATCCCCATCCCCTTCATCCTCACTAGTTAATCTAATTTGTCTCATCTGTAAAATGAAGATTTTTGGATTAGATAGTTCCTGATTCCTCTTCTGACTCTGAATCTCTGCAAGTTAAGGAAATTCCTAACATTGACATTATTTTGGTCCTAAATAAGGGTTGTGATGAAAGGCCACAGTGACCCAGACAAAGCTGAAATGCTCTCAAGCCCATTCCTCATGCTAGACTCTCAAACAAAGTCCAATAAAGACTAGTAGGGTTGGGAAGGATATTGATCTGTCAGAATTGGAGTTGAGATAGTTTGGAATTTTAGCTTCTCTTAAAATCCCTCCAGTAGCTTCATTTATGATAAGCACTTAGCGTTCTCCTAAGACAATGTTCCAGCTGAGGGTTTTGTACCTGTTGTAGAGGGTGAAGGTAGTTGTAGTAGCTTGATTCAGGGTCTCCATTTCCATATCTATGGAATGATGTGTCTGATATTATGCCTGGATCTAGTTTTACCTGGATGAGGATCACAGATATGTTATGGCACAGTGAGATTATCTGACTGATCAATTTGAGTGCCAGTTGGGCCATAACCAAGGGCATCACCTTTTCATAGCTGATTCTGGTGATCAAGGTTGAAGGTCTCAGGACCCAGGCAGATCACACTGTGGCCAGCCATCTACTTTGTGACTGGCTTTTTACCCACATCAACCATAGCAGCCTGTCTCTCAGAGTCCAGGTGGGTCAGTTGGTCTAAGTCGGATGAGAGTCTAGGGATAGGGGTGGGAAGTGATATCTCTGTGTTAATGCATTTGGTGCTGGAGTCAGGATATTGTGCATGAGAACTGCAGAATCTCCAGGGAGAACTTGCCTCTAATATCAGTTAGATTAGGAGAAGAATCTGTGGAAATTCCCATCTTGAACAGCATAATGTCCTAATTGTTTTCTTCTCACCTATGAAAGATTTTAATGTCTAAAGAATGTATTTTTCATCATCATCATCATCATATCATATATAATCATTCATATAATATTTTAAAAAGCATTTTGCTTACCTTACAACATAAGTACTACAAGTACTATCAGTTCCCTTATACAAATGTAGAAACTAAGGCACAGAATCAGAGTGTTAGAGCTAGGATTCATATACTTCCACATACATATGTATGTTTAATATTACTAGTTGCATTTGGAATCACATGCTGAATATGCTCCTGTTTGTAAATTACAATTGATGGAGTTTTCTTTTTATTTCCCTCAGAATAGCTTAGAAATAGTTCCATAATGTTGGAAGATGGTCTCACCATTTTTATAAGGGAAAGGGGGAAAAAAAGAAAATTTAGCTTATATAGACAAATTAATTATAGATATATAGATATATATAAATGATATAAATTATAATATATATATATATATATATATATATATGAACAATAACATCCCCCTTAATTTTAACTGAGAGCAATTTCCTTACCTGGTAGTCCTCATTTCCCTGCTAAAGTTGGGTCAGTAGTTTTGCCATCATCATCATCATAGCAAAAAAGCAATTATAAAGCATTTTAAAGTTTGCAAAGTGCTTTATTAATTTTATTTCATTTTGCCATTGCAATATCCCTGGGAGGTATATGCTATCTTATACCCATTTACATATAAGAAAACTGAGGCTGAGTTCAGTGACTTGCCCAGTCACACAGCTAGTAAGTATCTGATGTTGGATTTGAATTTAGGGCTTTCTTCCTCCAAATTCAACATTCTACTCATTGTACCAGCAAGCTGCACTATAAAATGTTGACTTAGTAGGAATTCAATTAAGTTCAATATGTTTCTTTACTTAAACCTGTAATTTCATCAATATTTGAAGTCCAGTCAGACATCTACTTTTATCAATACAAATTGACAGCTGTTTTACTACTTATTTAGTTTTAGGGAGTTGCTTGGTGTACTTAGAGGGCATTGAATCATAGACAAAGAGTTGGAAAGTGATCAAAGGTTAAAGATCATCTAATTCAACTCATTCATTTTATAGATGAGGAAAGTGAGAGATTGTATAATTTCCCTAAGGTCATACAAGTTGGGAGATTTGGTATTTGCCTTAGGGTCAAATAACCAAAATATGTCAGAGGTAAAACTTAAATCCAATTCATCTTGACTAGAAGACTGAGTCACTAGCCATTACTTTATATTATTGTTCTATGATCTACACAGATGAGTCAATCACACTACTACATTTCTTTTTTTTTAAAAATGAATAATTTTTATTTTGAACTTACCAGTGTTAGATGTGCTTTTCCATATACAAAGCAGAATAAAAGATTAGACTGCCCATGTAACCACAAATATGTGTCATATAGAGCTCATTTTTCTCTCTAAGCTTGCAGCAAATTCAATTTGTTATTTCAATACTATTCTGCTTTGCCTATTTTCTCCTGATCTTTCTTCTGTTCGCTTTTAGATACTTTAATAAGTGCTTCAATGATCTTCTTTTCTTTTCTTTTTTTTAATTGTGGTAAGTCTGTTAAAAGTTCCACACCTTCCTTCCCAACTCTTCCCTTCTCCATCTCCCCAGAAGACTGAAAGAAAAACAAAATCCTTATATAAAATATACAGTGCCAGGAGGTAGCTAGCATGTTTCATCACTGGTCAAAGTTCCTAAGATTTTAATAATCATCTTTCATTATAACATTGTTATAAATATTGTTCTTTGAGTCCTGCTTACTTCACTCTATATTAGTTAACTCAAACCTTCCAAAGATTCTGAAACTATCATAATTTCTTTCATTAAAAACTTTTATGATTTCTTACAACCCAATTAAATTACATTCCATTCATAGTCCAAAATTTATTCAGTTATTTTCCAATTATCCTCCTATATTTTAACTATTATTATAATTTAAATTAAGAGAAATGGAAATATTTGCTTTGCCACTGCAGAAGTATATTTTCCTTTGGTTTTCTTGTGATTCTCAGGATCTCAATACAAGGAGTCAAGTTCCATCTTCCTTCCCATCCTAAACACCTTTCATTTGTTCTGACCTCTATCTGTCTTGCACAATGTGAATAAATAAGATGTCAAAAGAATGACTAATATTAGCACTCTCACTGAACATTTAATACAAGGCAATTTACTTTGCCATAACACTACAAGCAACTGCAAAAAAAGTATACAGTGGGAGCAGCTAGGTGGCGTAGTGGATAAAGCACGGGCCCTGGAGTCAGGAGTACCTGAGTTCACATCCAGTCTCAGACACTTAATAATTACCTAGCTGTGTGGCCTTGGGCAAGCCACTTAACCCCATTTGCCTTGCAAAAACCTAAAAATAAAAGTATACAGTGGCACTTATATTCCCTGAATACACATACACACACACACACACACACACACACACACACACACATACACACATACACACACCACTCTTGTTTCTATGTGGAAATATGTCTAGTTACAGGGCAGGAAAAAGTTAGTCAAGTTCATTTTAGAAATCTACCAGGTAGGGCTTAGATTTTAGGCAACTGGAACTTTTTAATGGTCTTAAATTACAAGTTGAGCAAAAGAAATGAGGGCCAATCAAGTCGTGTTCTAAATGGGTTCCAGCTTGAACTGATGGTTAAATTTTCATTGAAAGCATTTCTATCTTAGAAATCAAAGTTCCAAATCAGGCCTTGATTTATTATTTTTGTTATTGTTTAAACAAAAAAAGGGTTGAGAATATCAATAATACAGATTAATCTTAAAAGTATGTCTGATGTACATATCTTTCCCCAGAGGACTGGTTGTTAAACATTTATTATCACATCCCTGAGCCTATCCCATGTTACCTGGAAATCTGGGACCAATTACATAGGCCAATCAAGATCCAGGGTCAACCTTCTCTTTCCCATGTGGTAGGTGAGAGGAAAAAAATTGTATAGGAAAAATACTGGCCATCATCACACAATGTTATAAGCAAATTTGCCCTCATTCCCACAGAGTTGATATATATTATCATCAGTGTCCACTCTACTCACAGTTCTTTGAGAAGGATAGAAACATATTGGTCAGGCTCTAAATCAAAGTCAACAAAAGGAAGCCTAGAAGCCAAGAAGGCTCAGAATCCTATTTTCCTCTCTTTTTGAAACTGATGATGTCCCTATAGACATCTTACTTTTGAGCTATCTTGGACTGCTTGGCCTTTCTGTGTACAGGAATTGCAATAATAGATAGCATAACAGAAATTTCAACAGAATTTCAAGCTATAAAGGGGTCTTATAGATCATCCATATCAAAAGTACAAATAACCTCTATAATAGCTCTGCAAAGTAGTTCCCTAAAAACAATCAGTGAGAGAAAACTCACTATCTCCTGAAGTAATCCATTCCACTTTTGAACAGATCTACTAATTTGGATGTTTCTTGAGTATGAATCTATTATTTCCTCCCCATTTTTTTTTTCTTATTCTTTATCTGAAGTCAAGTAGAAGAAAACTATTCTCTTTTTATTTTCACAAATAACAACCCTTCAAATAGAAGATAGCTCTAGAACAAAGCCTTAGAATAGGGAACAATGCAAGGAAGGAACTCCCTCAAGTGAGTGTCTTTTCTGAATCTTATAGTCTTTTCTAAAAAAATTATTTATTTAATATTTTCTTTTTCTATAATTACATGTAAAAATTTTAACATTCATTTCTAAATTTGGAGCTTCAAATTTTCTTCCTCTCACCTGCCCAAGAGAAGGCAATTAATTTGAAAAGGATTATATATGTATGGTCCTGCAAAACATTTCCATATTAGTCATGTTGTAAAGGAAACATAGATGAAATAAAATGAAAAATAAAAAAAAAGTTTTAAAAAATTATGCTTCAATTTGAAGTCAAACTCTGTCAGTTCTTTCTCTGGGGTTGGATAACATTTTACATGGGGCTAATCATGTAGGCCAGTCAGGGTCCAGGGTCAATATTCTTTTAAGTAAAACCTTCCCATATGGTAGATGAGAGGGAAAAAAATATACAGGAAAGTGCTGGCCATTATCATACAATGTGATAAGCTCCATGGGTCTAATCTCAAGAACTGTAGAGTTGTCTTGGATCATTATATTTCTGTGAATAGTTAAGGCATTCACAGCTGATCTCTTTATTATATTACTGTTACTGTGTGTGTTGTCCTCCTGGTTCTATTTATTTCACTTTGCATCAGTTCCTGTAAGCCTTTCCAGGTTTTTCTGGGAACCTTCTGCTCATTATTTTTTATTACAAAAAGCATTCCATCACAATCAAGTACTATAACTTATTTAACCATTTCTCAATTGATGAGCATCCACTCAAATTTCTAGTTCTTTGCAACTAGAAAAGAGATACTATAAATATTTTTGTAAGTGGATCCTTTCCCTTTTTTAAAAATATCTTTTGGGATAGAACCCTAGTAATGGTATTGGTCAAAGGACACACACTAGTGGTGGTATTTAGTTAAGGGATACACACAGTTTTATAGCCCTTTGGGCATAGTTGGAAATTGCTCCATGTAATAGTTTAAATCAGTGCACAGCTCAGCCACTTTAGAATCTCAATTTTCCCACATTCCTTCCAACACTTGTCATTTTCCTTTTCTGACCTATTAGCTAATCTATGTATATTTTAATCTTAAGAAAACTGAAGCTCCAGGAGATTAAATAATTAATCCCAGATCTCATAGCCAATATGTTATCTCAGGCAGGATTTGAACCTAATTCTTCCTGATTCCAAAACTGTCTCTCTACTCACTATGACATATTTTATATCTGAATTCCTCAACAAAATATTTATTAAATGACTGATATGTGCTAGGAAATCTGCTGGATACTAGAAATAAAAATACAAATAACACAATACCTATTCTTACAGAAAATATGAGGAAAGGATTTCTCTAAGTCTTCTTTTCCACAATAAACATGCCTAATTCTTCCAAAGGGTTATCCTATTGAACAATTTTTGGAAATCATTTTGGTAGATGCCAGAAATAAATACAAAATATGTCTTATTCTAAACATTTTATTTATCATTTTAAAAATATCCAAAAGTTTTCAATTTACCCAGTTTTTCGAGAAGTTAAGAAAAGTTTCCTGAGGAAAACAGACATACAGAACATGCTCAAAACCAGGGCACAGCCACACCTTGTTTTGCTGATTTTTAATTCCCCAGTCCCCTAGGCTTTCACATGACTATTTGGCACATTAAGCATCATTTAAACATTCAAGCCCTCTCAGGAGTTAAACAAATCAGAAGTCAGTTTCTCATTATCTACAACCAAAAAAATTGCCTTTCATGATGGAAACTTTCCAAAGCCCACATACTTTTTTGTTTTGTTTGAGGGATGTACAGAATTTAATTTCCTGACACTTAAAATCATTTGACTAAGAACAGCAGGCTGGAAAGAACAGTAACAGGGGCAATATAATATGAAACAAGAGAGTGAAAGAGTTTCTCACTGAAAAGGTCTAATTCTGAAAAAGTAACTTGTGGGAGGGGGATGTTAGTTACATAAAGACAGAATTATTGCCATGTCCAAGCTTTCCCTGTTTGGCACAAAGAGGGCGATTTGTAGCTGGATGCCTGTCTTGCATTCGAAGGTGAAGGCACTTGACTTGCTTAGTAATTACTAAGTCACCCCTTCTACAGTGAGTTGGGATTGGGGGGAGCACACAAACACATCGAAACTAAATTCACCTTTGTCTTTGACAAGATTACTTTTTGATCCCATTAAACTAAAAGCTGCTGTGAAACCAATCTAGTTTTTTAAAGGAATGTCATTGACAGTGTTGAACTGTTTTGAATGAGAAAAGTTTATGCTGACATAGAATCAAGGAAGGAAAATAAACCCTTGATTATCCTGATAAATGACTCTATTTTTGATATGAAGGACTTACTTTCCTGCCTGAGCCCAGAAAAACCACCCAATTGTTTTAGAGAAGGATTATGGGAGACTCTTCAATTCATTTGCTGAAATAGCATTTTGTGATTTTTTTTTTCACTTAGGCAGCTCACTTGAGCCTTCCCTTGGAAGATAGGGACTTCAACAGTATTGTAATCCAAATCTAGAGTAAAACTTTTTCATTCTTCCTACATAATAATGTGATGGAATTAACTACTGGATTTGGTAAGAGACTTAACAAGGAAGATTTTCTAAGGTTATGCCTTATGATAACAAAGGCAAATAACAACAGAAAAAAAATTGAGTGGATTTTATGAAAGCCTTTTTAGAAGGGAGAATAACCCAATCCTGGTCCCAGTAATGTGAACTCCGTGGAGCTCTTTGTACAAGAGTATAGATATACCATATTTCTCCATGTATAAGATGCACCTTGATTTGGGGCCCAAAATTTGAAAAAAAATTGTATTACATAAAGTTATTGAACTCAAGTTTTATACATCATGAAATTCAAGGATCTTCTCATAGCTTTCAGGCATCTTTTGGCAAGTCTGGTGTGGGGATGCATACTTAGTCCATTCAGTTTCATGAACCTGAAGCACCAGTTCTCTCCTCCTTTGAAGTCAGTCGCTTCTTTTTCATCATTAATTCTTCTTGCCTCATGCTGAACAATCCTTGTGGACACAGGAATTCCAATTGCCCTTTGCTCTTCAATCTATCTCTTCAATTCCCTCTCTAAATCAGGTTATTGTGCTGACTTGCCCCTCATGGCCTTCTTCTGTCATGGCATTTTTAGTAGGTTTCTTCTTCCCATTGCCTGTCTTAGATTATTTTCTCAATTACAAACTTACATTTGCCAGCAATTTCCATTCACTTTTGCAAACCGGATCACTTTGAATTTGAATTCAGCACTGAACGAAAATCTTTTTGAGCCATTTCTAGGCAGAACATGGCAAAATATAACCTAATATACCAGTAACGAATGTGAAACAATGAGCACAAAGACAAGCATGAAAAAGCAGGAAATAAAGTAAAAGAAACTACAACAATGAGTGCTAAAACAAGGGTGAGAAAATGAGAAATGCAAGTAAAAAAATCTACAACCCCCTTATAAGATGCTCCCAGTTTTTAGGCCCCAATTTTTTCCAAAAAAGATGCATCTTATACATGGAGAAATATGGTAATTAGAAAAGGACAACTGGACTTACTTCTGGGTGCCAAAAGTTAAAGTACATCAAAAGCACTGCCCCATGGCCTTCTGTCTTCTTTGACAGTTGAAACTCTACACCAGGGGTAAGAACCATTTTTCTGCCAAAGGCCATATGGATATTTATAATTTCATTTTCTGCATCAGACAAAATTATTGTTTTAAAAATTGGTTTGCTATATTTGGTCAAACTATTTTTAAAGAAAGATTTCACTTATTTTGAGTTTTACAATTTTTCCCCTAATCTTGCTTCCCTCCCCCATCCCCCACAGAAGGCAGTCTTTATATTGTCAAACATTTAATTAATTCACTCCTAAAAGCTCCTAGATTTATTGAATTTTGACTTACTTTGGTTGCCATGACTAAACCAGACCTGACATTCCATGCCCCTGCTCTACACTCTCTTCCTCCTCCCTCCATTCAGTATTAGTAGTTAGTCCCTCAGAGCTATAAAATTATCATGCTATCCTAGCACAGACTTCCTTTCCCATGGTCAAATCCCAAATGATCTCTTTCTCTACCATTTTCATTCTTCCATCTACTTATTCTCTGATATCTCAAATGCAAAAGTTCCAACTTGTAGCCCAGAAGACATACACCCTGAATTGAGCTCTTTGCTCCCTGCCAACCTCTGCTGCCATCATACTATGTTCATCTAACAGACAAACAGTATTGTGATATGTAATACATGTGGACAGTATTTGCATTACCATGTCTCATGATTGAGACCAGATGTTACATCCCCTTAGCCTCCCCTTAGGGGAATTCTTTTGCCATTTAATGGCATGTCTAGTAGCATGTTTCAAAACATAAAATTGGCCAAAGAAGATTCTTTTAGGAATTCCTCTATCCTCTATGTTCATGAGACGTGAGCTGCCCAGCCAAATGGTGCTGACAGTAGGATATGTTTTATCCTATGGTTATTCTGGGGTATTGCCTTCATCTGGCTTTTTATGTGAGTTATTTTGGGGTGGTAATATAGATGAAATCAGTCACGTGTCAGGGTACACATGTATGAAAAGTATATATTTCATTGAGCAAAATGTGTACTACCATACAAACACACTCCTATTGGGGGTAATGAGGGGGAGAAGTTTCTGGCCTTCCTCAAATGCTTCTGTTTTCAAGTAATTGAAACATCTCAAAGCAACACTGCAATGATCAAATTAGATAACATGTAATATGCTTTGCAAACTTTAGTATATTAATACTAACTTTTAATATTATTATCATAGATGTTTTTCTCCATGGAGCAATTATTTACTATATAAAATACTAAATAAATATTTAAGAAAACAATAAGATGACTGAGGAGGTAGCATGATACATTGGAAAGATCATTCAACAGGGGATCAAGAGACTGGGTTTCCTTCCTTCCTTCCTTTATGCACTATATCACCTTAGAGAAATTTCTTTATCTGTCAAATAAAGAGTTGTAGATTAGATAGTAACTTAAAACTTTTCAGTTATAACATGCTGTACTCCTATGTAAATCATTTTGCATCTCTGGACCTTAGTTTACTTATTTGTAAAGGAGGGTATTGGATTAGGTGATCTCTAAGTATCTTATAACCCATTTCATAAGAAACACTGAGGAAACAGGCAATAGTAAAACAATGACAAAGGCAGGATTCAAATCCAAGTTTGCCCAATTCAACCCTAGTATTGCTCCCTATGGTGCTGGTTATGCAGGCAGCCCAATGGGCAGAATGGAATCTATCTTTTTGATGCTGATGGCAATGCTAAAGCAAGGTCCAGACTTGGAAAACCAGTCTTATGATGATTGTGCAGAATTGCAGAATTTAGATTATGAGTGATCAGTGAATAAACATTGGTATCTTCATGATATCTTCAGGTCTCAGTTAAAAATCCCTCTTACAGAAAATATGTTCCCACCACTATTAATATCAGTGTCTTCCCTCTGAGATGACTTCCAAATTTACATTGTCTATATATTATTTGTACAAAGTTGCTCGCATGTTTTTGTCTTTCTTTGTATCCCCAGAGCTTAACACAGCTTAACCTGGTACTTCAAACTTCAACAATATTTGTTGACTGACTAATAGCATGCTCAGAGTAGGAACTTGGGCAGCTGCAGTAGAATGGAGAGTAAAATTTTGGTTTCTTCAAATATAAAATGAGAGAATTGGACTATATGGTCCCTAAAGGCCCTTCCATTTTGAAAAGAATAGTTCAGTGGCACATTAGATAGAGCACTGGCCTTGGAATTAGGAGGATGGAAGTTCGAATCCTACTCACATACTTGATGCAAATTGTGTGATCTTGGGTAAATCACTGATTGCCTCACATCCAGGTTTAACTTCTGTCATCCTGATTCATATCTGGTCACTGGGACCCAGGTGGCTTTGGAGGATAAAGTGAGAATAGTGACTTAGCACAGTACCACTCTCTCAAATCCAATTTGCATGTTTGTCATAGCATTACCTCCCTTGATATCATGATTTCCTTCAAGAATGAAGGACAAGAGGTGGCTAGGTGGTGCAATGGATAGAGCACTGGCCCTAGAGTCAGGGGTACCTGAGTTCAAATCCAGCTTCAGACACTTAATAATTACCTAGCTGTGTGGCCTTGGGCAAGCCACTTAATGCCATTGCCTTGCAAAAACATAAAAAAAAATGAGGGACAAATAATAATAATGACAAATATCATCATCATTCAGCACTAAATCTATGATCCTATGTTGTAGTTATTTATTCATTTTTCAATTGTGTCCATAGCTATATGATGCCATATGGGGATTTTGTAGCAAAGATTCTGACAGGATTTGTCATTTCCTTCCCCAACTCATTTTACAGATGAGGAAACTGAGAAAAACAGGGTTAAGTGACTTACCTAGGGTCACACATGAATATCTGAGGCCAGATTTGGAGTCAATCATATGATTTTTCCAGACTCCAAGACTATATGTCACCATGGCTTCAAATTCCAACTCTTCCATTTACTACCTGTGAGAGTTCTGTCATCTCAACTTTTCCAGGTTAGCATTTTCTTATTTATAAACCAAGAAGGATGAACTGGGCAATTTCTAAGGTTCCTTTCAGTTCAAAATTTATAATCCTATGAATCTGAGAATAGGTAGGAGCAGAATAAGAGGGTATGGCAGACTGGAGGGTAGATATTTTGGGAGAGGCAGGGCCTTTTGGCATCTCAAATCACACTGATCAAGCAGCTGTCCCCTCCACCAACATACAGTTCCAGCCTTGTCTCCTCTATGTCTGCAACACTTGCTCTTATCCCCTCAAGGAATGAACATATAATGTTGACCAACCACTCTAAGCAGCCCCTCTTCCTTAGGTTTCCTATATAACAACACAACTAACAGAATCATATGCCTTGTTTGATCCACATTCTACACCAATGACAAACACCTCCTGAAGTTACCTAAGAAAGAATATTATGTCTGCCATCCAATGACCATATTTACTTTCAGTTTTGAGGCAATGTGGTGTAGTGGACATTGGATTTGGAGAGCAGTAGATTAAAATCCTTTTTCAAACACTTAGTAATCAAGTAACCCTGGACAAGTCTTTTAAATTCTGAGCCTAAGTTTCTCATCTTTTAACTAAGAATGATTTTTAGTTCCCTGTATCCACCCCCCCCCCCAACTGGGTTGTATAAAATGAAATAATGGATATGGTAGCCTTTCTTTTTCTAACAAAGGAATGTTTACTTCAAAAGCAAAATAGAAGCAAACATAAACATTTTCTCTGATATCTGAAAAGGAGGCATAATTTATCTACACCATCTTAGTCTCTGGAGAGAAGAGGATTAGGTTCACAGTTCCTACAGTCCACAAAGACCCAAGTCCATTTCTCAGAGTTAATGGATCTGGGGAAGGAGATGACCCCCAGATCTTCCCTATGATGTCCTTCCTGTGAATGGAGTCTTTTGCCCTGGAAACTGATAGAAATTAACATAATGTGTTTTGAAAACTATCACTACATATATGATACATCTCTGTCACTAGCATTGAATACAACTGCTGTGTTCTGGTCATTTCAATCCAAGTGGGGAAGAGAAAGGAATTACCAATAGTGGTGAAAAGGATAGGTTCTTTTTATTGGGGTTATTTGAAAGTGATTGACCTATTTTTTTAATTTAATTTTCTTAGAATCATAGATTTAGATCTAGAAGGGACCTTAGACATACCTGAATCTAGCTCCCTCTTTTTGTAGATGAAGAAGTAAAGGCCAAGAGGAGTTCATTTCCTGCACAGGATTACTCAGCTAGAGGCACATCTTTCTGACTCCAAATCAAGAATTTTCTCCATAATTCCACCTAGCTGTTTTATTAATGGGTATGAAATCAGTATTCCTTATTGAGCCCAGAAACAACCCCATGAAGTTAGTATCATGGATACTAATCCTTATTTTACAAAAACAAAACAAAACAAAAAACCTGATTTGTCAGTACCCACATTGGTAGTACATATTAAAGATGAACTTAAAATATAGGCCTCCAACCTTCTCCCACCCCACCTCCCTACCACCTTCTATCTATTATCCCATAGTTTTTCTTTAATGGGAGGGTAGCTATATTTTCCAACTAAGCACATGCTTGGTAATGGCATTCTGTAACAAAACAGTGGTGTTTACAAAATACATTGGGATTCATAAATGAGAAGGACTGCTGAGCAAAAGATCATCACAATACATTCCTTTGGCTTCTGTAGTAAATTTGATTTTTGTAAAGAAATTTGATTTTTGTAAAGAAAAAACCCTATTAAATTTACTCAAGATACTACATTCATAAACAGGCCTACACATCCCCTTAACAACATAACTAATGTGTATGAATGTGTATGAATCTTTTATATAATTTTCCTTGTCAAATGATGTTTGACAATAATCAGATGATAATGAAATGTATAATTAATAATAAAAATGCCAACATCTGTTAGCTTGTTAATACAAGCTGATTTCAGTGTACTATTTTGAATGTGTCATCATTAAACTTAATTTATATTAAAATCCTTTAAATACAATCTGCTTTCATTAGTTGTTAATTTAGGCTGGCGCATGATATGAGGAGGAAGTTTTTTCTCTTTACCCTCCCTCTCCTCCTCTCTCATTTCCCTCCACCCAACCAAACTAACGTTTTCCCCCAAATGTCTTTAAAACCTGCTGCAACAGATCAAATGTTCAATAGACAGATGGATCAGGTTTGCTAGATGGTTTGCTTGCTCTCAGCTGTGAGTGATTAGCCTGCTAAGCCTGAAGAAGTCTAACTTTGTCTCTGGAATGGGCCCCTTGCCCCCTGGCACCATCCTCTGTCTATCCAGTGGTTTACTTACTTGCTACTTCCTCCCTCATTGTGCCCCCCCCCCATGATGCCATCAGGAGCCATTGAGGCCCTCCCAGCAGTGATGGATGAGAAGATTTCTGCATGTTTAGAGCTCATCTTCCAAGTTATACAGATGCAACTTTTAAACCCACGAGACTACTTTCCAGCTCAGTCAAAGGCCAGAGGCAGATTTCCTTAAAGGGGTGACTGACCGGTGACCAGATGTCCTCCTCAAACAAGAAACATTTGTTATTTTCCCCACATACATCTAACTAGAGAAGTATTGGTCACAGGGGATAAGTTATTGTGTAGTGAAAAACAGGCCAGGAACTGAGATGAGATTCCCATGCAAAAGTCATCACACCATCTGCAGGGAAAGACCTACATATGGGTCTAACTCTTTAGACTTCCCAGAAAGGGAAACCTATAAGGGAAAGTCTGCTGGGGTTTTTAAGATGCAAATCGCAGTCATTCTGTAGATGTCTGAAAATTCTCTGGGGACTGGCAATGGCCATCTGAAAGTCACTAATTCCTATCAAGACCCTATGAAATCAAATGGCTTCCTATGAATATCTCAAAGAAATATTATCCTATACTGTCTCCCTAGTGGAATGAGGCAGGTGGAGTACACTGGTGGTCTGTGTACTAATAGCTCTCCTGGGGACGAGTACTGGGCTGTCAATAAAGGCTAGAGAGAAACAATTCAAGACACAAGTCACCATACTGCTAACATAGCAAACTCATTTTATCAGTTGTGATGGTGGTCTGATCAATTCCCCCTCTCCTACTTAGGCTTTAAGCAATATGCATTTATTAAAAGAGGCTACAATGTCCAATTGCTCTTCTGGGTGCTGATGATAGAGAAATAGTCATTTTCATCACTGAGATTGTAGACGGAGACAACATATATATGTATATAGGTATATGAAGAGAGATATTATAAAATATATCTCTTTTTTAAAATTTAATCTCTTCCTGTTTGGTATCCAGTGTTTCAGCACCTCAAAGGTCTTTCATTGCTAAATCCCCTATAATCAGAAATAGGAAGGGCAGTTTTACTCATATCTTTTTCAGTCTCCTGTGTGCATATCTGTATTTGTACAGGCATATGTAGATAGACACATTTATACCTACATGAATGTGTATATACACACATATACCTATATAGATAGAAAGATAGATAGATAGATAGATAGATAGATAGATAGATAGATAGATACAACATAATTAGGAAGGAAGGCACTTGAAATTTGGATTGGGGAATCATAAAAGTTTTCATGTAAAAAGTGATGCTTCAACTGTTTTGAAGAAGACTAGGGGTTCTAATAATAGAGATGAAGGAGTGCCTTTGGGGCACATCATTCCATTTTAACTGAACTTGAGTACACCAAGGGCAACCATAGGTAATAAGGCAAAAATACAGATTAGAGACAAACTGTGAGGAATCTTAAATGACTTGGGGGCTTAAAGCCCATAGGGTGAGTGCTTTCAAAATTAGCAGACCTAATACATTCTTCTTTTCCCCCTCCTTTTTTCCATTATGAGTTAAAGGTTGGCACATTGGATTGTCTGACTCCCACTTATTGTAGTCAATAGAAGAGGTGCTGATAGAGCATGTATGTTGTTAAATAACACACTTCACAAGTCAAATTTAACTAGTCACAAAAACATCCTAATTATCTTCACCCAAAGAACATGATATAAACATTAAATATGGCCACAAGCTGGTCAGGAAGAAAAGCTGAAAATTACTTCTCTCTCTCTCTCTCTCTCTCTCTCTCTCTCTCTCTCTCTCTCTCTCTCATTAATGGAAAGATTTCTTTAAAAGCTAGAAAGTATCATATAATTCTTTAGATTCATAGTCCTCAGAGTGCTTTATAACATATTCTTCATAGACATAAAGCTCAAAATTCATGAATAGGTTGGCATCAGCAGTACATTTGGGTCCTCAGTAGTCTTAACTCTTTAGAATAAAGCTAAAGGGATTGGATCTAGGAGAACTTATACTTTCCTCTTATGGCAATTTCTGATCCAGACAACTCCTATAGCTAACTCTTTCTTCTCTGCTCCCTTCTCATGGCACTAGACTTCATTTCCTGGATCAATATAAAGTAATGGTTAAAGGCAGCATATTGTTGTTCTTGGAATTAGGAAAATAGGCAGTCATCAAATCTGTTTCAGGTCCTCAATACCTGTCACCTAGACAACTGTTAGAATCTGCTGACATCCTGACTCAAGTTCTTTCTATGTTCCAGTTCATTTTCCACTCAGCAATCAAAGTGAACTTCCAACAGACCTACAACCTATGTGCAGTCATTTTTCTGTCATGTCAGACTCTTCTTCACCATGTCTCCCCCTCCTATTTAAAAAACTGTAATGGTTCTCTATCATCTCTGCGATCAAATCAAAAATCTTCTCTTTGACTTTCAAAGTCCTTCACAACATGGCTCCTCAAACCCTTTCAGGTCTTATACTTCTTTCCCTCCAGGTGATGCTGGCCTTCTTGCTGTCCCTCACACAATGACATGCCTTATTTCACTTCTGAATTGTTACTCACTGTCTGTCCTATATCAGAAATTCTCTACCTCTTCATTTCTACTTCCTGATTGCTCTGGATTCCTCCAAGCCTCAATTTCAATTCTGCCTTCTGTCAGATCCCTAGCCACTTTTCCCTAAGTCCCTTCCTCTGAGATCACCTTCTATTATGCTGCAGAGGTAGATCTCCTATGTGCCTAGTTATTTACCTGTTCTCTGCTCCAAGGGAATGCAAGCCCTTTAAAGGCAGAGACTGGTTTTGCTTTTGTATACTCAGTGCTTAGCACATTGCACTATTTGCAGGAATTGACTGACCTAGATACAAACACTACCCCTGATGGTTAATATTGGGAAGATCCTAGTAAAGTCCCTTCTTTATGAATCAGGCAACTCTCTAAGACTGATATATTTTCAAAGGTGGTTGAGATCTGCTTTGATGGAGGGAGTTTCCTCAAATTGACAAAATTTTAGAAACTTTTTTATCTTTATATATAAAGTAATGGCATGATTATGGACAATATCTTGTATGTAGTTATCTATATGAATCCTCCATTATATGGAAATTACCTTAGTAGGGAGACTGTTTTTATCTTCTTTTTTGTATTTTAAGTGTTTAACAGAAGATCTGGCACATAGTAATGACTTAGGAAATGCTTGTTGACTGATTAACAGACAAGTGATACAAGTAATTTATAGAAAAGCATCTGGCTCCAAGCACATTTCATGAACATTAGGTTATAGATGAGGAAATATGACTCTAATTCCAATCTCTTCTACTTCCTATTATCTGTGAGACTTTGAACAAAGGGATTATAAATATGATTGTGCTGTAAGGGATAATCAGAGAAGTAAAGGAAGAGCTGTATGAGCTGAAGAAGTGAAGTAAAGAGAACCAGAAAAATACTAGCTAGGTGGTATCATAGTATACAGAGCACTGGACCTTAAAGTAAAACTGTAAAAGTTCAAATCCAACCTCAAAAAATTTATAAACTGTCTGACTAGGCAAGTCAGTTCATCTCTGTTTACCTCAGTTTTCTCAACTGTAAAATTGAGGTAATAATAACATGTACCTCATAGCTTTATTGAGAGAATCAAATGAGATAAAATTTTTAAAATAATACAGAACCTGGTTAATAAAAGTAGAAACAAATATAGGTCATATATTATAAATGATGTAGATATAATTATAGATATACTTATAGATATTAATTTCAATGTAGATGTAGACATAGATAATGATATAGATATTAGTACCAATAAAGATATAGTCAGAGATTTTGATATCTATAGATGTAGATGATATACACAGGGTGGTACAGGAGATGGAGAGCAAGGCCTGAAGTCAGGATAACTTGAGTTCAAATCCAGCCTCAGACACTAGCTGTGTGACCCTGGGCAAGACACTTAACCTCATTTGCCTCCATTTTCTTATCTAAAAATTAAGCTGGGTAAAAAAATGGCAAACTACTCCTATATGTTTGCCAAAAAAACCCAAATGGGATCATAAAGAATTGGACTGGACTGAACAACAAAGTACAAGAAAGGCAGCTTAGAATAGTGGCTAAAGGAATGTGGATGGGGGGGGCAATGCAGTTAACTAGGTCAAACACCAACACTATATCTTCGATGCCATCTGATCTCCCTTAACCCCCCCCAAAAAAACAAACAAAAATCTCCAAAGTTATACCAGCTGAATTGTGTTTTTCTGTCTCTCTAAAGACATTATTGATCAGATTTAGTACCAGAGAATAGTGTGTGTGTGTGTATATATATATATGAAAGAATGACTATATATCTCTGAAACTATCATATTAATTATTATAAAGGGATATGATATTATATTGTATTGATTATTGTTAGATTAATTTTATTAAGAATAATAACTAAAACAAAATTAAATGTGATAGATACTGTTATAGCCATATTATCTTTATCTATATCCATATTGATGTTGTTTTTTGTTCAATTGTATCTGATTCAGTTTTCTGGCAAAGATATTGAAGTAGTTTTCCATTTTCTTCTCTACTTCATTTTACAAATGAAGAACTAATGCTAACAAAATTAATTGACTTGCAAAGGGTCCTACAATCACAAGTGTCTGAGGTCAGATTTAAAAACATATCTTCCTGACTCCAGGCTCAATGTGCTATCCATTGAACCATTTAGCTGCCCTATCAATATTGATACATCATTATTTATGTCTATCTATATCATTTAATTCTATATAGATATTAATATCTCTGTCCATAATTATATTGATTGTTGTTGTTTTGGTTAACCATTCAATTATGTCCAACTCTTTGTGAATCCATGGATCATAACATGCCAATACTATCCATCTTGGCAAAGATACTGGAGGGATTTGCCATTCCCTTCTTCAATGCATTAAACAAAAAGTTAAATGACTTGTTCAGGGTCACATAGTTAATAGGTGACTGAAGTCATATTTAAACTTAGGTCTTCCTGTCTCCAGGCTCAGCATTCTTTGCATTATTATGACAACTAACACCTTCATAGTTATATTGATAACAATATCTATCATTATCTATATCTACATCTATGTCATCTACATTGATAGTGTCACATGTGGAAGTGAACAAATAGATAAAATGAAGCTCTGTTCTAACTTTCTGGGTGACCCCAGGCAAGTTATTTTGTTTCTCTGATCCTCAAGTTCCTCAGCTGGAAAAATGAGGAATTAAAAGAATCAGAAGGGCTGGTCCGATGGCAGTGGTTTATCAGAACTTATTAATATTAGTTTCACAACAAGTTAATATATTCTATCCCCACTGCTAAATTTGACTGGCCTAAAAAAAGAATCAGAAGAACTAGATTCAAATAAGCCCTTTCACATTTATTTCCTATGTGATTTTGGACAAATTGTGCCATCTCCTCAAGTCTCCTTTTCTATACAGTGGGAGTGTTGGATTAGATGATTTCCTCTAACTCTAGATTTAGAGTTCTCTATTACATATAAAAATAATTATAACAGATTAAATTAGGTAGGGTTCAAAAGAGAGCTGTAAAGTAGTAGGAGTAATTCAATGTAGCAAAAATTTCTCCAAGCTAATAGAAAGCTTTATGGGGAAATATAGATTTGTATCCTAGCTTTAGTCCTAGAAAGAACCTTAAAGGTTATCTAGTCTATCTCCTTCATAAGACATACAAATTAAGAAATTAAGGTCAAGATATATTAAATAAATTTCCAAGGTCATACAGGTTACAAGAAGACACACTGAGTTTCAAACCTAGGTCTATTCATTCCCAATTCAGTGTACTTTCTATTACTATACCAAAGTAGGACCCATGATGTCAGGTATTTTACATATATATATGAAAGTATATGCACATGTACACAAACATATATAAACACATGAATATGGGCATATATATATATATTTGTGTATGTGTATACACACACATATACACATTTTTTTCATTCTTCAAAGTGCTCTGATACTTGATTTTTTCCCCATGTACAGAAGCAATTCTTCATGACAACTAAAAATAGAATTACCTTCTAATTGCATATCTATGAGTTTTCATTTAGATGGGTACCATGACCTCTAACAGTCGCATATGTGTATATGTTGTCCTCATGTATGATTATACATGCAAACACATAGCTATTTAAGCACATAAATGGATATTATATGCATATATGTATGTATATACATATATATATATATATGTATATATATATACATTTATAGGACCAGACTTATAACTTCATTCTCTCTAACCTTCTCTGCAACTTGTAGTCTCAAAGATATATATGAAGCATTACAAACTTAAATGACTTGCCCAGCTTCCCCTAGCTAGTACTGGTCAGAGAGGATTTGAATCCAGGTCTTCCTGAATTTATAGATCACCATGTTATGCTTCCTCTGTGTTTATAAACATACAGGTGGAAAAATCCTGTACACATATACTCCTTTGACTCCCCATAATGCCCCCTCTCCACACAAATTAATTTAATGCAAAATTGGCTCCAGTATAGTGGCAGAATATATTCTGGATCTATGCCAGCCAGTAAAAAGTAGATTGGTTTGAGGCCATGATAACCACCTAAAAGTAAAAACTGATTGACGCAGAGTTGAAAGATAGTTCCATTTTCATTTAAGCCATAAAGAACGATTTTCAAACATGGAACAAATCAGAAATTGAAGCACAACAAGGAATGAACAATTCTTCCTTAAATACTTTTTCTGGGATTTTCACACTGGTAACGAAGAAAATCAGACTTCCTCAGCTAGGTCTGAAATGCTCCATGGGGGTAAGGTAGTTTGAAATATCTGTGAGAAATCTATCTAAGCTCTGGCATTGGATTCCATTCTAAACCTCAAGGGCCGTGTGTACACTGATCCGTATTCATACCTTGGACCATTACAAACATTTTTCTGGATGTGATTTCAAAGGCAGCCAGGAGGTCAAATTTTAGAAAAGGACCTGAAGGAAATGACTGCCTGTGTGCGTCAGACTGGATTTACGTAGCCATTCACCAGGCAAACATGCCCCCTTTGGCGAAACATGTCACCAGCTGAAAAATTTATCACTGTCTCCCATCTTCTATACAAGTAGACCGTGATAAACAAACTGCTTAAAAGGGAATGATTTGGGGGGATTTAGGGGGGAAAAGTCTGTCTTTAGTTTTCATCAAGACTGCAGCTGTGACCGAAAATAATCACGCAGAACTGTAGTTAATTGCGCAGTAACTGACACTGCACTCCAAGCCCCTAAAATTCCCAGGTGAGAGCTTGTCTCATCACTGCTGATTCAATGACAACCTCATCTTCAGCTTGTGATGGGTTTTAGGAAGACCAGACAAAGCAACATTTGGTTGGCTATATCCTCTGTCACAGGAATCTTGTAATTACAATTTTCCTAGGAGAGCAATATTTTGAATATGATGTTTATTTTACACTATATTGAATTTTTAACAACCAAGATATATACCTTTATAAGTAGTGACTATTAAAACACTTTAATAGTGTGTTGACAAATACCAACATGTACATAAAAACAGAATTGTTTAGTTTGCTTTAATACCATACACCAATTCCACCATGGTCCTGTCAAGTGCTATTGAGAATCACTTTGGACTAACAGGATTACATGATTGGAATAGTATTCAGTGAAGGTTTTAATTCTCTGGGTTTACACTGAAATAAAATGTCCTTGGCTCCCAATCAGTGAATGTAAGAAATGTGCAGTGTTTCTGTGCTAATATATGATGGATCTGGGATTTTGTCATTGTTGGTCATTTCTGGTGGCTTATTTCTCTATCCACATAGATTACAATCATTCTGGGAATCATAAAGAATTTCTTAAGAGTTGAGGAGGATTAGTGACTTGCTCAAGTTCACAAACTAAGATAGATAGATATAAATGGCAGGATTTGAATCTGTCTCTCTCTAACCACCATGTAACACTGCTTCTTTTTATATAAATCTATAGACAAATATACATATGGAAATATTAAAAAACAAGCACATGTCCATTCATGTGTGTTTAATCTGGCAACGGATTTTTTAAAATAATCATCAGATATACTCTGCAGACTTTGTCTACAGCCAGACTGGCTAATTTCAGACAAAATTTTATCTAGGCATTTGACTATTTTGAAATCTACTCAATGGAGTTTTTTTGAGATCAGAATTCATGCAATGTATTCCCCAGTGTGTTAAAAAGAGAATTGGTACTGATAGATACTCTAGCACTAAAATTAAATGTACAACAGACCCATATATTCTAAACTATACCACACATTTTAAGACTGCAATATTTTATCCTATAGAAGAACTAAGAAAGTACAGCACTGAAAATAGTGTTTAAAGAGAAAGGAGATACATTTTCCAATCCAGACTCCTTCCTTTTGTAAGCTTGCAAAATATTAGTAGCTGGAACCAAACAGATACACTAAGTTCATAAGATACTTATCAGGGTTTTAGAGATTATTTTTTTAATTCCTTTATTTAACAGATGAGGAAAAAAAGCTGGAGAGGTTTATTAATGTGCATAGGGTCATATAACTAGGAATCTTAATTGCTAATTTGTGAAATATGGCCTAGCAGAACTAAAATTTGAATCCAGTTCTTCTGATTGCAGATCCCATGCTCTTTCTACTAAGTCACACAGATTGAACTTTTTTTTAGATGTCAAACAAAAATTTTAGAAACCAATTTTATAAAATGAAACAAATGGTCAATTATATATTTTCATATGATAGATTATATGGAATTAAAAAGATAGACAAAATAGAAAGGTTTGTATGAATGGATGCCAAATGAAATAAGTAGAACCAAGAATACAACATACAAAATGACTACAATAAGAACAATAAAGCATGACTGAGTGCTATATCATTATGACAGTCAAGTTAAGCAAAGAGGAAAAAAATGAAAATAATGTACTTCCCTCTTTATGAAAATATAAAATATTGCTTATCTGGGAGACTATCTTTGGATTAGTAGATTTGTTCAACTTCCTTTGTTATTGCTTTTTTAGCCTTTGTTATAAGGGAAAGCTTCTTGAATGTGACAGAGGATAGGATATAGTTGGAAATGCATCTGATGGAAAAAACAAATTGAATTGTTGAATATAAAAGTATACTATCAAAAGATAGAGGGAAAGAGGAAAAGAAGCGCATTGGTGTAGTAAAATGCACCCAAAATAAGGTCCAGTAGCATTTGTGACTGAGTTATTCAAAACTCAACTTCATAATATTTGAAGGATAAGGGTATACAGCTCCATTGACTATTCTGCCTCACTTAAAAGCAATCATTCTTGTTAAGTAAGAACACTTCTTGTCTGAATCAATGAGAGCTGAGTGTGAACAGGGACTGTACACCTACCTCCTTGAATCAATCAAAGCTAATGTATAAGGGACTTTGTCATGCCCTAAGGAACTTGCATAAAAAGGAAAAACTATCTTAAGACCAGAATAGGGATTTCTAAGGTCTGAATAAAGAGAGGAAGGAATGGTATTGTAGAAAATTGGGCCAGAAAGAGCTATCAGTTCATGGGCAACCAGTGAAAGGAGAATAAGAAAGTAGCACGTAGCTATGACAGAGAAGGGGGATATTGAGGAGGGCCATTGACCCTCCTGGCATCCTAAGAGCAAAAGACTTGGGCAGATGCCATGAGTTGTCTATTCACAGACACTGCTGCTTTACTATCCAGACATCTCCAGCAACATAAATTGTGCCTCAATCTACAAAGAGGCCATGTGTTAACTAGAGATAAATATAAATATAAATCAAGGAAGAGAACCAGATGTGTGACTCAATGTTAGAAATGTTCCTAACTGGGAGTTCAGTGTAATTGTGACTGTACTCATAACTTTTCACCTAAGATAAGCTCCCTAAAGAGGGAAACCATATGGACCTTAGAGACCATCATATTGCCTCGAGGCTCAAAATAAGTTAATGTACTACAAGGTGTTACAGGAGCAATCTCAATGAACAGACATTCATCCATATTGTACTGGCTAAACAGGAAGAAACATCATTAAAAGTCTTTGTTCAGATAAGTATAATGGATAATTCTTAGCCAAGCTCAAGTCATTAATCCAAAGGGTTCTAAGTCTTCTACACTTGATATGAAAGGAACACTAGTCAGGAATTCAAAATACCTGAGTATTTGCTCTTCCAGCTCATTCCAATCATGTGACCCTTCCATGTGATCCACTCAAGCAAACCATTTCACCTCTTGAGGTCTCAATTTTGTCATTTTTGTAATAGAGGAATTGAACTAGATGAACTCTAAGATCTTTTCCAATACTCCCAATCTATGATTTATGCTCCAATGCTTGCAGAATCAATAGATGCCCAAACTTTTATAAGAAAAGAGGTATCTACAATTTTTGAAATAGTCTACAGAAAGAGTTTGCATATTATTCTATGTTCTTAATGAATGATTTGGGGTCATTGGTGGCTCTTCAAAATTCCTCTTACTAAATTTAGTCCTTAATTAAAACATTTAAATACAAAGCAATTGTACAGTACTACAAATTCCTTGAGGGCAGGGATTATTTCATTTGTTATACATTTCCCTTTCCTATAAAACACCCTCACCCATCACAGGTCCTGGTGCATAGTAGGCACTTTATAAATTTTCATTTAATTGAATTAAATCAATATATATTTACTAAGTATCTATTATGTGCTAGACAATTGTCCTCTAGGTGCTAAGGATGCAAAGACAAAAAAGAAATAGATTGTCCTCAAGGCACTTGCATTCCATGAAGTGAGACAACACATATATACATATATATATATATATGTATATATATATATGTACAAATATATATAAAATATATTCAAAACAAATACAAGGTATTTGAGGGGGAAGGGTTTACTAATTAGGGAGTGTCATTGACTTGAATAAATAGTAACTTCCTCTGAATACTATTCCTTTCCATTCAAAAGAAGGCAAATTTTTAAATTCACCAAATAATTTTCATTTTAAGCACTTTCTATGTGTAACACTGGTAAAAAGTAGAATCAACTGATGGTTGGTTTGGCTGGATTGTTTTCTTTTTCTCTTTTTCATTCTTGATTGTAAGGATTGGCTCTCTAGATAGGGGATAAGAATAAGATATATTCAAAAATGAAGATCAAAAATAAAAGATAGAAGTTTAAGATTTTCAAAGTGCTTCATATATATTATATCATTGCTCCTCATCACAACTCCATGAGATGGATGCTATTATATCTCTATTTTACAGATGAAGAAAGTATGATTAAGAGGGATTAAGTGAAAAGGTCCAGTGTTACACAGATAGTGTGTAAATGATGTAGAATTCGAACTTAGGTCTTTTTGCCTCCAGGTCCAGTATTCAATCTAATTCACCACCCATCTATCTCCTAGGAAAATTATCAGCTGAGTAAATGATATATTGGGAGGAAAAAACCTTGAGAGCAGTGATACTAATTAGGAGACCATTGCAGTGTTTCCAGATAAAAATAATGAGGGCTTAAACAAGAGTAATAGGAATAAGAATGGAAATGATGAATTGATATAGAAAATAGTGTAGAGAGAATTGTTAAGTTGTACAACTGATTGAATGTCAGATGGGGACATAGAGGAAGAAAACTATAAAATAGCCCTCTTGTTTCCAGTGTGATTAAATGGAAGATAGGTGATACCATTAAAAGAAACAGATGAATCAGGTAATTTGAGAAGGTAAGAATGGAGACATGATAAATTTAATTTTTGACCTGTCCATCTTACATCCAAGCATGATATCCAGTAGACAGTTGAAAATATACATCTAAACACAAGTGAGAAGTTGACACTAGAGGGATAGACTTGAAAACCATCCATATAAAGGAAATAGTTGAAGTCATATGAAATGATGATATTAAGGTAGACAATATAGACAATGAGAGCATCGTGATCCCAGTGCTACTACAGTGGGAATTTGGAGTCTAGTGAACCAGAGTTCAAACCCTGAGTGTGCTATTTATTACCTTCATAACCATTTAATCTCTCAAAGTTTCAATATTCAATCTTTAAATGAGAGTTGGATGATATGATTTTGCTTCCAGTTCTAAATTCTATGATGGGGCTATTCCCTTTCAATTAGAGAGCTGTTAAACTTAGTAAAAATCAAGATATATCTTTTTATTTTTAGAGATGACTAGTATAGGAATTTATTTTGCTTTACATGTTTGTAACAAGGAATTTGTTTTTCTTGCTTTTTAAACTTTTGGAGGGAGGGAATATGTATCCTACAATAAAATAAAATTTAATTTAAAAAATTAATTTTATGACATCAACTAGATGGCATGAGATATAGGGCACTGAAGATGAAATCAGTAATGTCTGAGCTCAAATACTTGCCAATGGTCACACAGCTAGTGTTAGATATAGAATCAGGTCTTCCTGATTCTAATCCTAGTACACTGGCTACTATGTCATCTAAAAGGTAGTATTCACTGAAGAGTGTGGCAGTATTTAGAGGGAACTAGCATTTCTGGTGTGAGGAATGGTTGAACCTTTGGTGGGTCTGCTCAAACACCTTTGGTGTTCAACTGTCAGCTGTAGCTCTAAGGAGCTGAAACTTGCCCAGTGGTCACATTCCAGTAAAACCCTCTTGGCAGATGGGCTAAACCAGGTTGAGGGTAACAATAGATCTCAAACCCACCAGTGAGACAGAGGAATATCTATCCCAAGGATGTGAAGGTACACAACAATGAAATGGGTATATGAGAACAATTTTTTTCCAACAGTCATGAAGGTGGTACAGTGGCATACTTGGTCACACGTGAGGGATGCCAAGGTCATCCACTGCATCCTGGTTCATTGTAGTCATCCTGAATTTTGGCTTGCCATTGAACTTTTAAGACTCTGGAAAAGAGAGTGAGACTGATGATTTTGTGCAACTCTATGTCACTTAAATCCAATTTGTGCTTAAGTCAAGACTTCAGTCTCCTTCAAAAACAAAGCATGAACAACAATAATCACCACACTCTTCAGGTTTTTTTATGTTTATTCATTTTTACTAGTTTCTTCATCTCTTCTTTGTTCTTGGTATAGTAGCAAATAATTATGATTCATAACTTCTAAATATTTTAGTTTCTTATTTTTGGTCTTTTGACAAATTCTAGCCAAATTATGGTTTAATGAGATAGAGAAAAATCAATTTTAAAAAAGCAAAAACCAAAACTATGACTTCCAAAACTTCCCCCAAGATAGGAAAGTAATTGTCAACAATCAGTGTTTCCAAGAATGGTTACTGAGTGATATTAACAATTGAGTGAGCTGGTTCTTAACCCTTCTCTCCTTATATTCTAGAAAAACATTATATGTCAGTGGTTTTACTCAGCTCCCCATCAGTTAGTGTCATCTTTGTACTCAATATGATCCTCCCAAGCCCAAACATATCATTCAGAATTATTGCCCAAAGAAGATTTACTACCAGGTGTTAAGTGCACAGTTACAACTCAATGAATAGAAACTTTAACACACATTTGCTATAAGAAGTATGGTAGAATTTAAAAAGAACACATACAACATGAGTTTGAATCCTAACTCCACTACTTACTATCTGTGTGTTCTTAGGTAAGGCATTTAATATCTCTGGACCACTGTTTCCCTACATGCAAAAATGAGAGATTTGAATTAGATTTCCTCTGAGTTTCATTTGAACTCTAGATCTAGATCCTCAATATTGTCATGAATTTCTAATTGTAGCTTTTCTCTGCCTGATTTTAAGATAAAAAGAGGGAAAAGTACTATTTTGCTTCTCTGATATTCCCCATCTTTGTAATATGGGCATTTAAGACCAGGATCCACCATACCTTTTATCTTCCTTTAAGGTAATTCTTGCTTCTCAGTTACCTTCCATCTCTATGTATGGGAAATAGAAAAGAGAATGAAGGGAGGGGAAGTGAATGAGACCATGTCTTGAAAATCAGTCATTTTACAGGCAACAAAAATGGTACTATGACTCATTTTTAACCTATGGCAAAAGAAAGAAAATTCTAGTTCCAGTTTAGTTCTACCTCTTTGAAAGTATATACAAAAATTAAAGATAGTCAATACTATAAAATTTTTTCTCTTATTTGTAGCTCACAGCACCAACCTAGAGAAATATTGTTACTCTTAGGGATTGGGTCTCAAACTCGAATTCTCTCTGTATTCCTGTACACTAATATCCAAATTTTTTTTCTACTGCTGTACTCCTGTTCACAAATAAGATACCACAGAGATAACAGCAACTAAATTGATTGCATTTATTAGTGATCCAAACTGATCAAATAGAAATCAGAAAACTAACTTTACAGAACTAAATAAGTTTTTAAATCGGTTTCTGTCCTTCTCAAGCGGGGCGGGGGGTAAGAAAGGGAAATCCCACTTTACAGACTTCTGACTCTTCTTCCAAATGAAAAGTTAGCATACACCATCCCATTATGGCAGTCCCATTATCATTGCTCTGGAGGCAGTAGCAGAAAACCCAGAAGCTATTGTTCCACCTTCATATTTATGCAGGGGTCTCACAGGATGCTTTTCCTCAATGCTTAGCTCCCTAATCTTTAGTCTCTGTCAACTACTCATTCATTTGTTCATTTACTCATAGTTGCTATCATTTCTAGTGCTGTTACTGCACCCTCCCTCCCACTCTTGTCTTTGCTGCATGCATTGCTCAGAAACTAGAAAACTCCTTTTAATCACTCAAACTCACACTCCTCTAGTTAAAAGACTCTTCTAGCTCCAAGTCTGATTTCTTTTGATGGTTTTTATTGTCTATACCACTCATAGAATATGTACCACTTACTAAATATTATACTTATTTCTGCATGACTCATTTCTCAGTTAGATTATTTGTTCTTACAGGGAAAGGACTATATCTTAGACTCTTATGCAGAAGTGTCAATAATTTAGCAGACAGCTGGCATTATAGACAGAAACACTTTGGAATACAGTCCATACAAACTAAAATGCAATTGAGAAATATTTAGTAACATAAATAAAATACAGTAGGACATAGATAATGTTAATGTGTATTTTTCTAAGTTAATTGGGACTTACAAGAGTCCTTATATATAGAATCTGAGCCCATTGCTCTTGCATATCCTCTGTATGCCTACATATGAATACTCATTATTTTTGACTGAGTAAATTAATTGAAGTAAGACCTAGAAAGGGAGGTGGGGGAGGAAAGAATTTAAAAACTACCTATTCTATGCCTGGCTTTGTGTTAGACACTAATCATAAAAAGATAAAAATTAAATAGGCCCCATCCTTAAGAAACCAATATTCTACTTGGAGGTAAACCACATATATACCCCCAAATATGAAATATGTGAAATGTAAATATATGATATTTAGAAAATACATAAACTTATGCTATGAGATTATTTGTTACTTTCAACTTTCCTTGGCCAGAGAAAGGAATTTTATGACTGTTTCTGCCTTCTTATAAGATAAACATGCCTGTACACCTGGCAAAGTATAATTGAGGATGGATTGATTTACAAGAAAAATGCAAGATGATAATAAATACTCATGAATCATGGCTGAATCACTCTTGAAAGGAAAAATTTCCAGTGGAACTTGAACCTAAAGCAGTAAGTATTTATGTTTTGAAAGTGCAGTGGAATCGAATCTCTCTGTACAGAAAAAATCTGAAACCACAGCAAACAAGAAGTACCATCCACTACATTTTAAAAGGACGGTCACAAAAACCTAATTCAGAGAATCTTCTACCAGGTACCCTATTCTTTGGTACTCATTAAATCATTCAAATCTCCACAGTTGTTGAGAGTGGCCATGTCATTATTATAAGGTCAGCAGACAATCCACTATTGGGTTCTCCTTTTATCATTTCAAGGCTCACTCTATACATTTCTCTGTCTTCTTTTCTTATCTAAATTTTAGTCTTCTTTCATAGTTCAGCCTAAGACCCATCTCTTCAATGAAGCCTTACCTAAGGACTCCCACCTCAATGAATTCTTCCTATTCTGAAATCTTGTGACATTTAACATCTAAGTAATTTAATTTGTATTTAATAAATTACCAACTAAAATTGTCATCTGATGGTTTTCTGTCTGCATTTTGTCTCTAATTACTATATGTATATATATGTAAAAGCTCACTGAGGACAGGGACAATTTCTTATCCTTGCCTCATAACCTCCACAAAACTGGTTCAACTAATAAATGATGAATTAATAATTAACAGAGTTCTATATCCTTTGACCCAGAAATTTCACTATTAGGCATTCATGTTCAAGGAAATCATGATAAGAAAGATAGAATCTGAATAGACCAAAATATATAAAATTTTATATTTATATATATATATATACATATATATATACATATTTTAGTATGTAAATATATGTGTGTATGTGTGTGTAATAGCACTTTTTTGGTAGCAAAGAACTGGAAACAAAGCGAGATTCATTGGTTGTGGAATGACTAAAATCATGGTACATTAGTTCAATTTAATATGATATTCTGTAAGAATTGCTAAGTATAGAAAGACTTACATAAAATGATAAAAAATGAAATAAATAGATCCAAGAAAATCATGATGATTACACAGTGACTACAACAGTGCAAATCAGAGGTTCTTCACCTTTTTGTGTCATGAACCTTTTTGGCAATATGGTAAAATCCTATGAACACTTCTAAGAATGGCATTTTAAATATAGAAAATAATATAAATAATAATTATATCAAAATACAGTTATCAAAATATTTTTTAAGAAATAAGTTCATGAACTACAGATTAAGAGATATAACCTTTAAACTGGAAAGAATAACCATCAAATAATCAAAGATGAATGTTCCAAAATTATGACCAAGTTTAGTGCCAAAGAGAGATAAGATGACAACTCCTTTTACTTCTCCTTATTCCCACTTCCAGATGTTATTAACATATAATTGTATTACATATAAAATAATTTTATTTATCATATATATATATATAATTTCTGCTGGTTTTTTCTTCCTTTCCCTTTTTCTTTTTTAAATATAGAATTATAAATAAATTTTCTGCTGATTTTTTTCTTCCTTTTTATTTTTCTTTTTTAAAAAGCTCTTTTATGGGATGACTCTTTAGAATGCAAAAGGGTATAAATGGAAATATATGTAATGTAAAAATAAAACATAATAAATATCTATTTTTAAAAAGAATAATGAATATTGATTTAGTACTTTAAAAGTTTGCACAGAGTTTGCTTGTATAATCTCACTTGAGAGTCACAATAACCCTTCAAAGGAGAGGAGGTATCCATCTTTTTGTGAACACATATTGGGGTTTTTTGACAAAAATGGTTTGCCATTTCCTTTTCTAAAGGTAAGACAAATATAGTGACTTACCCAGAGTCACACAGCTAGTGAGTGACTGAGGCTGAATTTGAATTCAAGTCTTTCTGACTCCAAGACCAATTCTTTATCCATTGAGCCATCTAGCTATCTCAGGTATTAGTGCCATTTCATTTTACAGATGAAGAAATTGAGACTTAAACAGATTGGCTTCCCCTAGTTATATAATTAATAAGCATCAAAACAAAGTTATGAACTCAAGTCTTTTTGACTCCAAATCCAATACTATATCTTCTAGCCCATACCACTTCTCTGGTCTTCATTAATTCATTCAGCCAACATGAGGCAAGGAGACCTCTTCATTAATGCTGCTATATAGTGATTGTCTGGTTCCTTTTCCTTCCTCTATTCAAGTCCCCAAACACAAAGTAGGTTCTAAACATTTTACAATATGTATTACATGAGCATGAGTCTCTTTAACCTTTCTTATCTTGAACCAATGGATCTAGAAAAACCAGAATTTCATTTAAACACCTACTATGTTTAAGAGTTGTGTTAAGTCCTCTAAGAAGAAAGAAAATCAATTCAATTTCTCAAACACTTATGAAAGGGTTGCTTCTTGGAGGAAAATTTTAAAGAAAACTCAAACAATCCTTATCCATCTAAGTCTTCTTGGAGCCTAGTCTTTAGAGCCACAGTTCTCAACCATTTTTGTTTCATGGATCCCTTTGGCATACTGGAAAAGAATAGAGATCTTTCCTCAACATTAATATTTTTTTGCAGGCATAAAATTAAACTATATGGCTCTACAAAAGAAATTAAATGTTAGTAAGAAAAAAATATATTTTTTTCTTATCCAAGAAAATCTATCAATAGAACAAGTGGTTCTTGTCTTAAACTCTAGATTAAACCCTCTTGGATTAGAGCAAATATTGAGTTGCCAGCTTTCTGCCTATTTTTCTGGTCTTTTCCCTAGTTCTAGAAGGTTTTGTCAAGGCAAATATTAATCCCAAGCAAAAATCTTACCAACCATGTCACTAACAGCAAACATATCATCCATACCCTGTATAGTCAATTTAGCCCACCTCATTTCTTCCTACCAAAATACCATAGAGAACTAGAAGGAACCTTAGAGATTATTTGTATATTACAGGTCATTTTTACAGATAAAGGCTCTGACACTAAATTTATCAAGCAATAAAATCCTTATAATAATCACTGTCCTTTCATCCATACCTCCTAAGAGAGAGGTAATACATACATAAGAAAGTTGTTATTAGTAATAACAGATTGCTTGGAAGAAATTTGAATTAGTTTAACAAGTATTTATTAATCTTAGATAACATTTATATAGCTCAAAGTTTACAAATTGATTACTAGGTGGAAAGCACTGCATAATATATGTATGTTTATATATATATATATGTATATATGACTTTCTAGTGCTCCTATGTATTTGTATTATACAATCCAGTCATACTTATCTATTTTCTGTTCTATATGAATCATGTCCCATCTTTTGGCTCTGCAGCTTTCCATTGGCTATCCTTAGATTATGCTCTTTTTCGTCCTTCCACCTCTTAAAAGCCTTCTCTTCACCATGTTCAGGAAACTTTTCAAGATTCCAGCCAATTGCTATTTATATAGTCTATAAAGTTTAATAAATATACTTTATACTTTATCTTTTATGAACCTGAAAACAGCCCTGCAGGATAGGAGCAATTATCATTTTCATTTACAGATGAGAAAACTGAGCCTGAAGAGGGTAACTCTCAACAATCCTGCAAGGAAGGTGCTTATTTTGTTCCCATTTTACAGATGAGGAAACTAAGACTGGAGAAAGGTTAAGTGACTTGCCCAGTGTCATATAGCTAGTAAGTGTCTGAAGTGGGATTTTAGATCTTCCTGGCTTCAAGTTTAAAATTCTATGCAGAGTATCCCCTTACTGCTCTTTGATATGCATTCTTAAGTTAGAAAGAAAGAGGTAACTTAGGAGACTGCACAGTGCTGGACCTGAGCATCTTCCTAAAGTCAAATCTGACCTCAGATACTTCCTAGGTGTGTGACCCTTGAGTAAGTCACTTAACCCTATTTTCCTCAGTTTCCTCATATGTAAAATGAGCTCAGAAAGGAAACATCAAAATTACTCCAGCAAATTTGCCAAGAAAACTCTAAATGGGATCACAGAGAGTACGACAACTGAAAAATGACTAAACAACCACAGCCACATAAGGTAAAAAGTTGGAAAGGGATATCTGTCATGACCTACCACTATTCTGGGGTAGAAAATTAGTCTACTTCACAATCTTTTCTTGACTCTAATGACTTTATGCTTTCACACTATCATTTAACCTATTTTGCATTACTATGAAATTAGAGTAGGAACAATTAGAGTTGGAAAGGATCTGGAACCTAGGGACCAGAAAGACTTGACTGTAAGGATTAAGCAGCTGGAAAGTGCCTTAGGGTACTGGTTAGGATGTAAAAAGGTCTTTTTAACTCCAGGTCCAGCCTTCTGTTCACTGCACCATGCTTCTCACCCCACCCTCTCCCTCTTTCCCACTCACTCCTTCTTTCTCCCACGTGTCTTTCTCTGTCTCTCTCTCTTTCTTTCTCTGTCTCTGTTTTTCTGTCTCTCTGTCTCTGTCTCTCTCTGTCTCTCTCTGTCTCTCTCTGTCTTCCACCATGTCCATTATATGATGCATCCCAAACGTTTTCTTCTATCCCTCCTTAAAGAAATTTAAAGGGTGAGGTAAGATATGAGCCCGCAATGATTAATTTTGCCATATGCTCTGACACTAAATTTCTTAAGCAATAAAATTCTTTATCATAATCATTGTCCCTTCATCCCTGCCTCCTAAGAGAGAGGTAATACATATATAAGAAAGTATTATTATTAATAACAGATTGCTTGGAAAAAGTTTGAATTAATTTAACAAGTATTTATTAAACTCTTATAGTGCCTTGCCCTATTGATACAAAGATATATGTGACATAGATGCAAATAATAATAAAAATAATTTAAAAAATAATCTTAGCTAACATTTATATAGCTCAAAGTTTACAAAGTGCTTTCTTTTCATTATTTCATCTTTATAATCCCATTGATTAGCAGGTGGAAAACACTACATAATATATATGACTTTCTAGTGCTCCTATATATTTGTTTTATACAATCCAGTAATACTTGCCTATTTTCTGTTCCACATGAATCATGCCCCATCTTTTGGCTCTAGCTTTACATTGGCTGTCCTTAAATTGTGCTCCTTTTTTCCTTCCACCTCTTGAAAGCCTTTTCTTCTTTAAAGATGTAGCTTAAGTATCACCATGTTCAGGAAACTTTTCAAGATTCCACCCAACTGCTAATGCCTTCCCCACTAACATTGTCTTTTATCTGCTCTTTGTATCAGATGTGTTTATAAATATGTATATATTTAATATTTGTATACATTGTTTTCCCCATTACAATGTAAGTTTTTGTTTTGTTTGTTTGTTTCCCCAATGTTTAATATAGTGAATGGAAAATAGTAAGCATCAAATAAATAAATACTTGTTGGTTAATTGATTAATGCAGAATATGATAAGGGCAAAGGTAAAATGCCATGAGAAACTCAAGAAAGAGATCATTTGCAGCAGAGATAAGGGTCAAAGAGCATTTTGGGAAGGAGGTACCTGAAAGAGATGGAAATAAGTTCATTCTAGCAGTAGAGGATAGGATCAATCAGTCAATAAATATTTATTAAGTGCCTTCTATTGACAAGGCAAAAAACAAGTCCTTGAGATACTCGATTTATGGCATGAACAAAGGCATAGAGATGAAAACCTCAAGACAAGAATGAAGGGCAGAGAGTTGACTACTTTGGTCATAATTCAGAATAAATAGAAGCTATTGCATTTGATGGAGCTGCAGAATGGATAGATTGGAGTTAGACCATGGTGGGCATTGAATGCCAGGCAAAAGAGAATCACTGAAAGTTTTTGAGTTAAAAATTGATGTAAAGTACAGCTTAGATGGACAGCAAATAATTCTGGCCCTTAAGTCAGGAGGACCTGAAATCAAATCCCACCTTAGACACTTGATACTAGCTATATGACCTTAGGCAACTCACTTAATTCCATTGCTCCCAACACAAAAAGATAATAAATAGGAAAATTTATGTGAACAGGTGGTACAGAATAATATAGTGTAGTGAATGAATTGGAAATAAACTAAACCAAAAGCAAAAAATCTTGTTTTTTAGGAAGTCATTCCAACCGATACCTTGAACAAACATGAAGAGATGAACTAGGGTGATGGAGTGGGATTGAAAAAGAAGGGATGGGAGTGGAAAATATTCTAAAATAGAACTAATAGAAATTGCCAACCAATTTGACTTGAGTCAAAGAGAGTAAGGACAGCACCAAAAACACAAAAGTGAAGAGAAAGAAGATAAATAGGACAGATTGGTATATGTTGAGTTTGAAATGTCAGCAGGTTATCCACATAAAAATATCTAATACAGTTGGAAATGCAGAACTGGAGCTCTGGGGATAGGAAATACAGTTTGAAAAGTCTTTAAATCATCTACATATAAATGAGAATCAAATGACATCACCAAAAGAGAGAGGCTAGACAAGAACAAAGTTTTAGGGACCACCACACTTTAAAAAGATCCAAGGAAGATGAGGAACCAGCCAAGGAGACAGAATAAAAACAATAAAGTAGGAGGAAAGTCAGGAAAATGCATCATCATGAAAGACAAGGGAAGACAGGGTATTAAACAGAAAAGGGTGAACAGCATCAAATGATACAAGTCCAAGGAGAATAAAGACAGAGGCAACTCCTTGTTATGGTAATGAGTAGCTCATAGGTGATTTCAGGGGAGGGAGTTTAAGGCAGGTGGTTGAGGTGAATATCAGATTGTGAAGAGTTGGAGAAGGAATGGTTGATAAGGAAGTATCACATTCTTTCCACATTGAAAAATTGAAGGAATGAAAAAAATGAACAAATAAAATTAAAAGAAAATATTAAACACCTATTATGTTCCATGAACTGTATTAAATGCAGAGATCTCACCAAAAGAAATGGAGTTTTTTCCCTTATTCAAATCCAGAGAGCAGTAAAACAATCCAAGCAAGAGAGTACAGCATCCTTGGTGGCATTGACTCTTCTTGCTACCCATCCATCCTGGATAGATCTTGGGAAACAGCATTGGGGGAAAAATATAAGGAGAAGGAGAAAAGGAGGAAGAGCACTGAATTTGGAGTTAGCAAGACTGGGCTTGAAATCCTACTCCAAAATTTATTGTGTAACTATAGGCAAGTCAATTAACTTCTATCAGACTCAGTTTTCCCATTTACCTGTGATTCAAGGGCATACTTCCCACAAAGGACTCTGGCTCTAGACTAACATAATCAAGAATTAGCCTTGGGGAAGGTTGAACTCCAAAAAGGGGTGAATCAAGCTTTTTCCTCAAACTCTCTGGTTTATTATGCAATCACCCCAGAAAACAACTTTGGGAAAAACGCTAAAATAGAATTTAGGCGTAGCTCTTGTCTAGAATCTACTTTAAGAAGATGAATATTGCTCATTCTAGAAAAGAACTCAATTACAAAGTAGCAAATAACAGATGGAGGACAGTTATTTATTTTCTTTACTATGAAAAAATACATAAAACATAAAAAATCATTTAGTGCACATAACTCCTTGTTATAATAATTAATTCATTTAAAACCCAGGAGTAGTATAATGTTCCTTCAAGTCTGCAGAGTTCCCTTTTATGTCGTTTTAGAGAGTTTATATTAAATGAAAATTAAGAATATTTTTAGTCCCCAATTAGGAAATAAATTGAATGATTTTAATCCTATCAGGAAAATTCCTAATATTTAATGAGATTTGGCTTGTTGCCTTAATTTGCATTTGTTTTTCTCTCTCTTGCTAATCCCTAATGTTTTTGTGGTTGAGAAAAAATTTAGGTTACTGGAAACATTTGGGTAAAGAGACAACAGTATCTGTTAATAGACAGGCACCAGAAGGGAAATTAGGAAAAAGAGTAGACATATTCTTGGAACTTCCCTCCATCCTTGAGTAGCTGAATGGCATCTGCCCTGGTTTTCTGCTCTGAGAAGCCTTTAGCTTGATGGCTCCTCTTGATGCCTTCATTTTCTACCAAAGATCAGTCCTACTTTCTTTCTTCCTACTTTCACTGGTTGCCCTCATGCTGTCAATTCTTTTTGGTTCAAAATTTGACATCTCCAGTCTTTCTCTTCCTCTCTGCTACCAGTCCCTCAAAATCTCTTATTCTAAACTTTTCCTTTTAGAGAAACTCCTCAGGGTGTTACCAAATTCCTTACCCAATGGTATCCTTTCCCCTTTCACTGAATTGAAAGATCTTCCCAGGCCTTCACACCTAGTAACTAATCTGAATATATTCTCACCCTGATATGTGTATCTGGGTTAAATAGTCAAAATATGTTTTTACTTAATAAGTGTATCTAAGCATATTGACTATTAATTTAAATGGAATGGAATGATTTGATCAATCTCCTCCTTTATACATTGACAAATATTTAAACATTTACTTCAAAGTTTAAATACCTAAATACATTTACTTAAATACTTATGCATTTAACTTAGAATATTATACTATAACCCATTATTTCTATTACACTGTCCTGGGAGGTAAAGATTCCCTGGAGACTTATAGAACTGCTGAAGCAATATTTCGCTTTCATCTTAGTGTTGTTTGTTATTTAGTCATTTTTCAATCAGACCCTTCATGAGGCAATTTGGAATTTTCTTGGCAAAGAAATTGGATGATTTATAATTTCCTTCTCCAGCTCATGTTAAGAGATGAGGAAATCAAGGCAAATAGGGTTACACAAATAATAGATATCTGAGATCAGATTTGAACTTGGGAAAATGAGTCTTTCTGATTTCAGGCCAATACTCTATTCTCTACACCTTTATCTTAGCAACTCATAAGGATATAATCTACTGGTCAACCAGACATAACTGCTGTTTTCTTGGTAATATCCTTCTGGTGTTTATCATCTCTTTTGAGAAGAGTATGGTTATAGGATGCACCTTTCACTGGGCAGCCAGTTGCAATGCAGAAACTCTGAAACTTCTAAACCTCATAGCATAGTCTACAAAGGTAAAAATGCCTATTTCTCAGGATCATGCCTGAGGAAAAGAATACCCAGGAAAAGAAATATAAAGCAGAAGAAGGATCCAGGCACTTGAGCTCTAGTCTGAAACCTCACCTAAGCAAGCCCATATTCTTGCCATCATGTACTCATATAATAGTCATGGCTTCTGGGGGAGAGAAAAGTTGAAAGAAATTCTCCTCCCCTTGACTGAAATTTCAGAGGAGAGGCTGGCAGAGTCTCAAAAGTGAAAAAGATGAAGAAGTTGTGGGTGAGTTTTCCTTGTCCATTTGCCAACTATTCAACACAGTCCTCAATCATGGGGACATAATGGAGAACAACTAGTAGTGGCTACTTGTAAATGTCCTTTAGAAAGGGTCCCTGGCATGTAGTCCTCTGGGAAAGGTCAGGGTTTGAACTCAATTCAATTACTCCTTTACATATAGGATAACCATGGGGATACTGGTATTTCCATTATCTGTTTATAGGAAAATTCTCTGGAAAGAAAAAAAGTGATGATATAAGCAATGATGATGATGGTGATGTGATGATTTTGGCATGAAGTGACAGAAAGACTATATAGGAAACTGGTCAAGTTTAGTTTAATTTAATGTATATCAGGCTAGAAGGGACTTCAGATATCATCAAGTTCAATATCTTCATTTTACTGATGAGGAAGTTAAAAAACTTTATCACAAAGCTAATAAGAACAGAGGAAGAATTTAAACCTAGGTCTTCATGACTCCAAGTTCTGTGTCCCAATCTACGAGGTCATACTGTCTACATGTAAATAAAGATACATAGATATAAATGGCTAGTTATATAAATATAGAGATTAGAGGTAGAATTATATGTTCCTTGCCCCAAAAATCTCAATGCAGTTTTAAGCTTTAATAGCTTCAGATGTATAAATGTTACAAAAGACCAAAAACAATATTTGAAAAGTCAATTATTTAAAATGTTAAAATATTGATAAATTTCATATTGAAATTCATCATAACCACCCTCTTGCACTATGCATCACTCTAATATATTTAGAACTTTATAAAAACTTTCATCAGCAGTTGCTCCATGACTAAAAGGATTGCATTTGTAATTACAGCCTTAAGATCTTCCAAATACCAAGGTTTTGATGCAGATATAAACCAATAAACAAAAAATCTAATCTAGATAGAACAGATGATCAAGAAAAGATCAACCAGAAATTGTTGCATACCTAACAAATAATGACCATGTGCCCCATCTTAATAAAATTAAAATTAAAAATATTATTCATAGTTCACAATACTAAAAAGTATAAAGTAATTTAAATAAACTAGCTTATATTTATGTGTATATGTACTTGTATATACATGAATATGTAAATATTATGTTTGTTGTGGGTGTATATATATGCATTTATATATCTTTTGTCTACACATATATACATACACACATACATGCATACATATATATGTTCAGTCCTGTCAGTCATGATCTACACATTGTAACCTCTTTGAAGTTTACTTGGCAAAGATACTGAAGTGATTTTTGATTTTCTTTCAGGTCATTTTTTACAAATTAGGAACTGAAGCAAACAAGGTTAACACAATTAGTAAATGTCTGAGCCAGATTTGAACTCAGGAAGATCTTTAAACCCAGCACTCTAGCCACTGTAACCCCTAGTTATGAGAGAGAAGCAGAGAGACAGAGACAAAAAGAAGAGATGTGTGTATATTTACATGCATATATGTATATATACATGCATGTTCATATCTATATGCATGTACATACAAAATAAAATAAATACCATACCTGTATTCTTAGAATTTACAAGGGAGGATGGGGAACATGCACAGATAAATATATAGCAAAGTAGAATAAATGCATAAGCAAAGTACATATAAAGCAGTAGCCAAAATTTAAGAGAGGAGAGACTATCTCTGATTATGGGTATCATGGAAGACTTCATAGCTAAAGTAGTACTTGTCCATATGAGTTGAGCTTTCAAAGATGGGTAGGAGTTTATCTGCCAAAGATAGGGAAGAAATGACACTCCAGGTATAGCTCAGACAAAGCCAATAGAAGTGTTCCAGTTCTGGTGTCAAGCATAACAGAAATTTTAAATGCATACTGCAATCAATTTTTTTTAAACAAGTATAATCTTATCTTATTTTAAGTTCATCCAGACAAGAGCAATAAATTAAAAAATAAAGACTGTTTTATGATTTTTCATTTTATAAAATATCTCTTTAAACGAATCTATAATTGCTGGGGAAATTAGTTTTTTCATTTGAAATCTGAGAGGAATAGGGAAAGAGACAAGGGATGAGAGGAGCAAGGGAAAAATGGGAAAAAGAAAGAATATAATAACTTTGGAGATCAGCAGTGCTAATGGCAGTGGTGGAAGAAAACTGGATAGTCACACTTAGGTTATGTGTGTCTGTGTGAAATGGAGAGAAAGTGTTTTTATAGGTCTGTCAATCTGCTGCATTGATTAGAAAAAAGGATGCATTCTTCACTCCAAATAAATATGTGTATGTTCTAATCACTGACTAATATCTCTAGGCATAGCATGAATAGTGGACCAGAGTGATGGGATAATGGACAAAAGCAATAGGGAAGTCAATTCTACATTCCATTCTGTTGTCCAATACCAATTTCATATCTTGTACAAGGAGCACATTGATGAATGAATGAGCCCTGAACCTAGAAGACTTGGACTCAGGTCTGGGCTCTGCTTTTTATTGATGGAGGGGCATTATACCAGTTGTTTAATCTTTCTAAATCTCTGTTCCCTCCTATCTAAAATGGAGTTTCTGACACTTGCATTATCTATCTATGGAAGAAGAATTTGTAAGCCTGAAGGTAGACTAGAAATGACAGCTGTTATTCCATCTGTTAGCATTAGTCCAGTATCTGCTAATGACAGATATGGTCAAGACATAAATTCAACAAAGTGATTAAATTCTATGGTTAAATGATTCCTTCTTGTGAAATGCTAGGACCATAGAACTAGCTTCTTTAATGGAATTCTGAAGCCCTTTCCCAAAGGGTTGATTCTTTGTTTCTCTCCCAGCATCTTCATCCGACCCCAGCAGAAGTCTTAATTTTCTTACTCAAACTCTGAACCAAGTGTGAGTAAACCTTAATTCATAAGCCAAAACAAGTTCTTGGTTGGTTTCAAAATTCCCAACACTCTAGTATTGTGTTATTTAAGCAATGTGGGTAATCCCTCCAGAAATTCAGACTGCAACTTGTCCATTCCTTGCCTGCCCCTTTTCTATGTTCTATAATTTCATAGAGGATTCACTTAGACCTTTCTTCAATTTCTTTTGCCATTACTAGGATATTAATGGATCATTGTGGAAAGAAAAATTCATTGAAACAAAATAATAGGATCATAGTTTTAGAGTTGAAAGAGGCCTTAGTCCAGCCCCATCACTTTATAGATAAAAAACCAAGGTCTGCAAAGACATAACTTGCTCAAAGTTATACTGTCAGTAAAAAAGCAAAGTTAGGTTTCAAATCTGGGTCTTCTGGTACTATACCCAGCATTTTTTCTATTATATCAGGTTGTTTCCACAGGAGGTATTGAGTTATAAAAATATAATGATTCATTTTATTTTTTAATTTTAAGCCTGTGCTAGCTTCATCCTCACAGATTTCCTCTTTAAGTTTAGTCTACTTTTGATTTCTCAGTGGCAGATGCTAAGGACCATCTTTGAGGAATCCTCCATACAACCTTCCTCCCTGAACTCAGAAATTTTCCCAATTATTTTTGTGAAGACCCTTCTCTTAAATTCCCATGCTAAAAGAAAGCATAGACAGGCACCATTTCCTGAAGCTATATAAGCACTGAATTCACCTATGAAAAGCATTCTCAGCACTACTTGGCATGATCACTTCCTGCTCCCCAGACTAGTCATAGACTTTAAACATCTCAAGTCTTTTGACTGGCTAGATGTCTATGATGTTGGAGTTCTCACTGCTTTAGCGTTATCTAGGATTAACCCCATTTCCTAAATGATTAATCCACTCTCTGAAGTAGCACATTTTGGATGTAGGGTAGTTAGGTTGGGAAAAAGAAGGTGAGAGTAGATTCACAATAGCAACAGAAATTATTAAAATTAGCATGCACAGGTCTGACCTTGCCATTCCCTTGCTGAAAAAGCTCTAAGGTGAATTATAAAACTTGTTGCTTGATATTGAAAACTTTTCACAATCTTATTTCAACCTCTCTCTCAGACATGCTACAGTCCAACCAAACTGGTCTGTTTACTTGGTACATGTTCCTTAAACAATGAGGTGATAAATACTAAAAACCTGTTCTCAGGAGAGAGATGAAGGAAAAAAAGAAACAAACAAAAGGAAAAGAGAGAGGAAGGAAGGAAGGAAATGAATTCATAAATAACACTTTTAAGTTTAATCTAAAAAGATAAAGAAAAAAATTAAAAAGATAAGTTTAATCTACATTATTAAAATTTTTTTCTATCACTTTCTTAAGTCTAGACAATCAACAAAACAATAAATCTAGCTTTGATTTGCTTCGTTTTGCTCATTTCCCAGGTATAAATTCTTATATTGGAAAGTTAACAGTCAGTTCTAATAAATTGGTTAGCACTGACTCCAACACGATCCTGTTTATACAACTGTAACTTTGAACATACTGTCCCATTGCTTGAAGATAGCTTTCCTTCCTCACCTTAGTCTCTACCTTCAAACTTCAACCCAAGATCCTCCTCCAGCATGAGATCTTTGCTGAACCCTGCCTCCTTCCTTGGTGTTACTGCTCCCCTTCCCATCCTCCCCAATTACTTTCTATTTACTCTGTGTTTAGTTTATATTTATTTATCTGTATACTCTCTGATTTCCCCAAATGGAAGATAAACCTTCCTTTTGCATTGTTGCTTAGCACATAATTGACCCTTTAAGAATGTTTCTTGAACTGAAATCTACATTATTGTATCTAATTATCTGAGTATTTGTTTTCCTCCAATTGAAAATAAAATTGAGAATAGGGGCTATTTTATTTCTCCGTTTTTCCTTTTTTCCTCTAAGGCCCAGCATAAAGTCAACCCTTAATAAATGCTTATTGAATTGAATGAACTGAATTCATAGGCAAGAGTGAGGGACACTGGAGTTGGTGAGTTTGAGAGGTCTAGCCACTTGTCCAGGCAAGATCATACTAGAGCTACCTCATATCTGCTCTAGAGAGCAGCTTGTTAAATTTTCAGTATGAACATTTAAATTTCAAAACTCAGCAAAGACTACAAAGCAGGGCTTGATTGATTGTTTTGCTGATTCTTTTGACTTAAGAAGGCAATGGGGAAAATGCATATTAATCTTAAAAGTGTGTCCCTGGGAAGTTGATGGTAGGTCAATAGTACCCAGAAGTAGATAAGTAGATACATGGTGGACTTGATTGAATGGGTGCCCCACTTCTGGGAATTAAGAAAAAAAATCCAAAAGATATTTACTGGAACCCATCAGGTAGACTGAAGATAAATGACTCTGGATATATTAATGGATTCTCAAAGAAACTGCAGCAATTTAGAGCCTACAGTGTCTGAACCACTTACAAACAGCATTATTTATTTACAATCATTCCTATTCTACCAGTGTATATTTATTGATAGCCTAACACAATGGCAGCTAAGTGGTGCAAGTGAATAGAGCATTGGACTTGTAGTTAGGAAGTCCTGAATTCAAATTGACTTTAGACATTTACCAGTAATATGATTCAGGATAAGTCACTGAATCTATATCTGCCTCAGTTTCCTCATCTATAAAATGATGATAATAGCACCTACCTTCCAGGATTATTAAAACCAAATGAAATAATACTTGAGGAAGTGATTTGGGTTAAAGCCTTATATTTTTGCTAGCTATTTTTATTAAATGATGACACTTAGATTTTGTCTGTCAAGTGCTTTGAAATCATTTTAATTAATTATTTCTCAGTTTTTCTGGTATCTAAGGAGAACAGAACCAGAGGGCAGTATTATTCTGTGCTGACCAGCTTGCCTTTGTTTTCTCTTATAATCTCTCTCTTTGGTCTGGTCTGCCCCTCCTTTCATTTCCTTCTTTCGCTTCCCCAGCTTTCCTCAAACAGCAGATGGACTAGGCTTATGATAACAATGTCAGGGGAAAGGTGTGGTAAGGCTTTGGTGGGGAGGATGACCTATTCTGATCTTTACTGCCACTGACCCCAAACTCTGATTTCCATCCTAGTTTAGTATTATTATTTATGCTTTTACAGGAGAAGAAACAGAAACTCTGGGTATTTTAGGAGTTTACTGATAGTGGATGGATAACTAGTTGCATCAGGATTTTAAGAGTCCTCTAAGTTCATTCAGTCATTAAGGCAACAAGGATAATTTTTTTCTTTTATTTATTTGTTTATTTAAGGTAATGGAGTTAAGTGGCTTGCCCAAGGTCACACAGCTGGGCAATTATTAAGTGTCTGAGGCCAGATTTGAACTCAGGTACTCCTGACTCCAGGGACAGTGCTCTATCCATTGGGCAACCTAACCGCCCCCAACAAAGATTTTTTTTTTTAATGAACATTTAGTACAGAGAATAGGAAATAAAGGCAAAAACACAGTACCTTACTAATTCACTCTTGGCAGAGTTGTGAGCTGATCAAACCATTCTGAACAGCAATTTAGAAGTATTACCAGAGGTGGCTAGGTGGCATAGTGGATAAAGCACTGGCCCTGGAGTCAGGAGTACCTGGGTTCAAATCTGGCCTCAGACACTTAATAATTACCCAGCTGTGTGGCCTTGGGCAAGCCACTTAACCCCATTTGCCTTGCAAAAACCTAAAAAAAAAAAAAAGAACTATTACAAAAAGGCAATAAAACTTTTAATCCCACAATAGCACTACTAGGTCTGTATTCAAAGAGATCATAAAAAAAAAGGAAAATAACCCATATGTTCAAAAATATTCCTAAAAAAAAATAGGGGTGACTAGGTGGTGCAGTGGATAGAGCACCAGCCCTGGACTCAGGTATACCTGAGTTCAAATCAGGCCTCAGACACTTAATTATCTAGTTGTATGGCCTTGGGCAAGTCACTTAACCCCATTTGCCTTGCAAAAACCTAAAAAAAATATTCATAGCAATTCTTTTTTGTAGTGATAAAGAATTGAAAATCAAAGGGATGCCCATCCATTGGAATATGGTTGAACCAGCTATGATATATGATTAAAATGGAATATTATTGTGCTATAAGAAATAACAAGTAAAATAATTTCAGAAAAACCTGGAAACATGTACGGATACATTGTGAAGGGAACAGAACCAGGAAAACATTGTACACAGTAACAAAATGAATGAAGAATTGTGAATGAAAGCTATTCCCAGCAATACAATGATCTAAGACAATTCCAAAGGACTAATGGCAAAGCATACTATTTTTCGCTTCATTTCATTTTTTTCCTTTTATTCAAATCTTCTTGTACAAAATGACAAGACAAGAATATTTTAAATAATTGCACATATATAATCTTTATCTGATTGCTTACCATCTCAAGGAGGGAAAGAGAGGAGAAGAGGAAGGGAAAGAATTTGGAGCTCAAAATTTTAAATAAAAATGATTTTTTAAAAAGTACTAATAAAAAAGAATAAAAAAATATTTTTAGTTAAAAAACTCAATTCCTGCTCTCAAGAAATCCAAAGTTTATTGAAAGACATTACATGAATACAACTAGGTACATAATAATAATAATTATTATATATATGTATATATATACATATATATACATATATATATGTGTATATATATATATATATATATATATATATATATATATATATATATATATACACATATAAAGTGTAAAAAGGTAGTTAGGTAGTTCAGGAGAAAGTGTACCAGGCTTGGAGTCAGGAAGATTTATATTCATGCGTTAAAATTCAACCTCAGATACTTTTTAGCTATGTGATCCTGTGCAAGTAACTTAAACCTGTTTGCCTCAGTTTCCTCATCTATAAATAATGAGCTAGAGAAGGAAATGGGAAACCACTCCAGTGTTTTTGTCAAGAAAAACAGCTTAGAAGTTTATCATTTATGATACCTCCTCCCCTTTCCTTTGTGACCTCTTTGCTTCTGCCTTGGCCTCCCCTCTCTACCAGCTCAGCTTCCGTTCCTTCTTTTTAACTTTTTCCTTTGCCAATTCTAGGTGCTTTTCTTGTTCTCAACTGTCAGGTGATCCCAGCTCTGAAAGTTTTTTTTACCTGATGAGAGTTTAAAACACCCCACTCTCAAAAGACATTTGCATTTTAAAGAGGACTCTGAATCTGGGAGGTTTTTCAGTTTTCAAAAGGATTTCAGGATCATCACAAAGGACAATATTTGTGAGCTGAGGATGGAGTAGGAGAGGAAGGGTAGTCTGGTACTCTATAAATCATATCACATATTTCTCTTAAGGTCCTCCCTGACTAAGAAGGAGATAGCGTTAAGTCCAGAAAGTGTGAAGGCCATTCACATGGTCCAAGTAATCCTCCTCCCTCCTCTCTGTCTGTACCTGTCTTTTCTTATAGACAGCATATATACGTGTCAGAAGAATTCTGATGTACTGTAATGATCATTCTTCATCCAAGATAAATAATGATTAAATACTTTCCTCTTCTCACTACAGAGATGAGAGATTTAGGATGTTGAATACTATATATTCAATTAGAGAGTTTACTGAGGCTTTTGAGTTTTGTTTAAATGTTTTTCTTTGTTCCAATAAAAACTGTTTAAGGGGAAATGACAAGTTTAAGAGGGTAAAAATGAAAGGCAAAAAAAAAAAACCCTTCTTTTTGGAAGCAATCTGGATTAAATGACTTCTCCAGGGTGACACAGCTAAAGTGTCTAAGATCTATTTGAACTCAGGTTTTCCTTACTCTAAGACCAGTGCCCAATCTACTGTACTATCTAATTGTCCCTAAAAAAGAAACTTTTTAAAAAAATAAACCTAGCCAAATTTCGAGGGCAACTAGGTGATGCAATAGACAGACTTGAAGTCAGGATGACCTGAGTTCAAATTTGTCTTTTGATAGTTACTAGCTATGTGATTCTGGGCAAGTCACAACCCTGTTAGCCTCAGTTTCCTCATCTTAAAAATGAGCTGGAGAAGGAAATAGCAATCACAGCAGTATCTCTGTCAAAAAAAAAACAAACAAACCAATGTGCTCATGAAGAATCAGACATGACAGAAAAAATTGAACAACAACAATAAATTCTTTACTGTTATTGGACACATTCAGTTCCTGGGGAAGGAACAACTTATTTTATTTTGGACTCCTTTCATACAAAGTCATTCAATAACATTCTTATTTTAATATTTGTTTTTATTTCAATTTATTTTACTCCGAATTTAGCAAACACCAAGTAAAATAAACATTTCCAAGTATATAGACTAGGAAGAGCTAATTGTACATGAAAATGTGAGGCACTTTTATATAGAGCTTACTTTTCTTTTTTAAGAATATCATAAATTGGGGCAGCTAGGTAGCATAGTAGATAAAGCACCAGCCTTGGAGTCAGGAGTACCTGGGAGTCAGGAGTATCTGGGTTCAAATTCGGCCTCAGACACTTAATAATTACCTAGCTGTGCGGCCTTGGGCAAGCCACTTAACCCCATTTGCCTTGCAAAAACCTTAAAAAAAGAATATCATAAATTCAGCATAAAACTTTCAAAACTATCCTGCTTATCTATGATTCTTCCTTTGATGAAAAATTTTCATTTTTTTTCAGGATAGAGCACTCTTTCCCCAGTTCCCTCTCTCCTACCTCCTCCCATGGAAAAAAACAACAAAAACATAAGGAAAACCCTTGGAATAAAATGTGCATAATTAAGCAAAATAAATGAATGTATCTTTTACAAGAAGTTATTATGTGGCAGTAAATGTAAATAAAAAGAATTTTCTATCATCAAGTTATGTAGAACAGCAAAATAATATTTTTGGAGTTGGGAAAACTGAGTTCAAATTTCACCATTGACTTTTATTGTATGACATTGTACAAATAGCTTAACCTCCCTTAGCCCCAATTTCCTCTAACATAAAATAAGAGGATAAACTAAATGGTCTCTTTTAGCTCTATTATCATTCCTATATTATTCTCAGATGCAGAGAGAGAGGTTAAATAATTTCTTTAAAAAGTGATAAAAGCAAGATTCAAATCTAGGTTGAATGGTTTCAAACCCTAGTCACTATAGGGTATCATCACTGCAATTATTTTTATTGAAAATATGTCATTCTATTCCCTTCTCAAATACAGGACAGAATCTCAAAATGGTTGTCTTAAAACACAAGAAATATTAAAACAAACAAACAGAAAAACCTAGATTCAAGCATACACACATGCACACACACACACACACACACACACACACACACACACAAAATTTAACATAAAACTACAGGTGTTTGTCTAAAACCAGAACTTAATGATACATAAAGGTTGGAATCACCTGACATGCTCTTTTAAATAAGATACGCTTTACATGAAACTCATTCACCTCACCATTGAATGACCCTATAAAATATAAAACTGAAAGAAACTCCCACCAATTCTATATCACTTGACTGAGGATAGGAGATGAGTATCATTTCCCCATGGTTGCTCAAAACAAGAATAAGCATAAAAATAATTGTCTCTCATATTTATATACTAATGTGAGATTTACAAAGTGTTTTAGAGACAACTGGCAGACCAGTGAATATGACTCTGAATCTGGAATCATGAAGACTGGAGTTAAAATGTGCCCTCAGATACTATCTAGCTGTGTGAGCCTGGGCAAGTGTCCTTTAATTTGTCTCAGTTCCTCAACTGTAAAATGGGATTAATAATAGTACTTATTTGCAAGGTTGTTATGAGGATCAAATGAGATAATATTTGTCTTTTTTTAAAGCACTTAGTATAAATATTGGCACATAATGGACGATTCAAAGGATTGTTTGCTTTCATATATTCTTATTTGATTTTCACAACATTCCTATGATTTAGGTGGTAATATTATTATCCTCATTTTACAGATGAGGAAAACTGAGACTCAGTTGTTGCCAGGATTGAATGGTCTGTCAAAAAGCATTTATTAAATATTTTCTGTAGCAAGGGACTGTCATAAGCTCTGAAGTTACAAAATTAATGGAAGATCTAGAGAATCAGGTAGAAAATTGCTTGAGATGAATCTTGAAGGAAACCAAGGATTCCAAAATTCAGAAGTGGTGAATGAATGAGAACTGACTGAAGCATGACATGGGCAGAACAGTGAGTAGAACGATATGGCTCAACCACAGAAGTTATAGAAGTATAATAAATAATCTAATGATAAGAACAGACAAATGACAGTTCTTAAGGGGGAAAAAATCTGAGATATCTATATCACTTCTAATTTGAGAAATGCAAATTAAAATCATTTTAAGACTGTCTCACACCCAGCAAAGTGACAAAGATGACCAAAAAAGGAAAATGATAAATGGTGGAATTCATACTTTTCCTAGAAGTTATAGGGAACCATTAAAGTTTATGAGGGAAGGGTGGGGAAGTGACCTAGTCAGAACTGGACTTTTAGTCAGAACCTCACCTAGTGGACTTATGAAGAAAATGAATTTTGTAAACATGTTTATCAAAATATGCATGTACAATTCTAACCTGATTGTTCCCTGCTGAGGGGAGGGGAGTTGGGAAAGGAGGGTAGAAGGAAATTTTGTAACTTAAAAATATCCATGTGCATATGTATGAAAATAAGTAAATAAATTATTAAAAAAAGAAATGAATTGGGGTGGGGAGAAACCTATATAGGGAGGTCAAATAGGAGACTACCACATAGTTCAGGTGAAACTTGCTATGTAAGCAGAAGGACAAAGAAAAGTTATAGATATAAAAACAGGACAGCTTAGCAATTGATAAGTGCCTTTAACATGATTAGGAGCCTTCAGAAGAAGGATACTTTGAGATGGTTGTGGAATTCTGCTTTGGACAATGTTGAGTTTGAGATGTCTTTAGTTATATCCAATTGGAAATGACCAATAAGCAATTGTTGTGGTCCTGAAGCTCCTAAGAGAAATTAAAGTTGGACTTATACATCTGGGAGTCCTTTATATTTGTTGTTGTTGTTTAATCATTTTTCAGTTGTGTTCTACTCTTCATGACTCCATTTGGAGTTTTCTTGGAAAAGATACTGGAGTGGTTTGCCATTTCTTTCTCTAGCTCATTTTTTAGATGAGGAATCAGGCAAACAGGTTTAAGTGACTAATCCAGGGTCACACAACTAGTAAATATCTGAGGCCAGATTTGAACTCACAAAGGTAAACTTTCCTGACTCTATCATCAAACTTCCCTATCATTTATTTAGAGGTGGCAATGAAACCATTGGAAGCAAAAGGACTAATGATGAAAAATGTTATCTGCCTCCAGAGAAAGAATTAATATTATCTGAATATGGACTGAAGTATACTATTTTTCTCTTTTTTTTTGTCCTTCCTTACTTCCTTTCTTCATTCCTTCCTCCCTCCCTCCCTCCCACCTTCCATCCTTCCCTCCCATCCTCCCATCCTCCCTTTTTCCCTTCCTTCCTTCCTTCCTTCCTTCCTTCCTTCCTTCCTTCCTTCCTTCCTTCCTTCCTTCCTTCCTTCCTTCCTTTCTTTTTTTTCTTCTTTTGTTCAAATCTGCTTGACTAATATGGAAATGTTTTACATGATTGCACATGTAATAACCTGTATCCAACTGCTTACTCTCTGGCAAAAGGGGGGAGGAAAGGGGGGAAGGAATAGAATTTAAAACTCAAAACCTTTTTTAAAAAGAATGCTGAAAGTTGTTTTTACATATAATTGAGGGGAGAAATATTATTTTAAAAATCCATTAGGAACAGATTTAATCACCAAGCAAAAGAGTGAGATAAAAGAAAAGTAGATAAGTAGTAAGTTTCTGAGGCAGCATTTCAACCAGGTCCTTCTAACTCTTAAGTATAGCATTCGATTGACTAAGCCAAGCTATAGACAATAGACATTTTTCAATATATGCTAAAGGAAACCCCCCTTTGAATCCATATTGTCTTTAGCTCTTGTCATCACAACCACACACACACACACACACACACACACACACACACACACACACACACATGAACACAGATATACACAATGTTGATTTTTTTTAAAAAATTCTGCCTTATAATACTTTTTTTCAAAAAAGTCTTAATTTAGACTCCAAATGTACTTGACTGAAGTAAATATTTTATGAAAAATACTTTGGGAAAAATAGCAACTTTCAGAGAAAATCATAAAGAAAGAATTTTCTTCTTTCTCTTCTACTATTATAAGTCTATTCAACAGGTTATTCAGATGTAGCATTAGTGTGACATTTTCACGGATTCCATTTCCCTCTCACAAAGGTCGATAACTAGGATCAACTGTGTTAAAACAATGAGCTATGTGGCCTTTATAATGATTTCAGTTACTTACTCCAGTTTAATACACATCTCAATTTACTATATCAATGAAAACAATTGTACTCATGTAATATTAACTACTATGACCCTCTTGACCTAGAAGGCCAGGTAGGGTTATATTTCATTCCTCCCTGGGCTTTCCCTGTACTTTTAAGGGATCTAGGATCTATGCAAAATAAGACACCTGCTTCCACCAATGGAGTTTCCTAAATTGTAGTTTGAGTGGGAGAATGGTGTGTGGGGGGATTTCCATTTAACCACTAGCAATCAGATTCATTTTTACAAAGGGATATTAATTTCAAAAGGTATAATCACAAATATATAAACTTACTTCCCTAACATGAGGGACTTATTCCTCCCCTCCCCATGGGGAGGGGAAGAGGATTAGATTCATAGAGTGTGGTCCCAGTTCAAAGTTCAGTTTCTACCATCTCCTTCCCTCTAGCCTAGACTTCAAAGAAGAAAAAGAACTACTAACCTATGATGGGAAGAAAGTTAGAAGTTAATGAAAGGAAAAATGATGTCAAACACCTTCATACACATTCCCTCTCCAACCCCCCTCCCAATGCTACTCTCCCCACATTTAGGGATCTATAAATTGTCCCCTATTGTGCAGTATGGTAAAGGTATTCCTTTTGTTGTTTTTTTTTTTAGGGTTTTTTTTCAAGGCAAACAGGGTTAAGTGGTTTGCCCAAGGCCATACAACTAGATAATTGTTAAATGTCTGAGGCCAGTTTTTCAACTCAGGTACTCCTGGCTCCAGGGCCAGTGCTCTAACTACTGCACCACCTAGCTGCCCCAAGGTATTCTTTTTTAAAAAAAATAAAATTTTGTTTTTATGTTATGTTTTTTACATCACTAGACTTTCTCCCAGGTATTTCTCTCCCACTTCCCTCACAGAGGACTATCTTATATAACAAATACATTTAAAGGAAAAAAGTGGTAAATAATCAGGAAATTTGATTTTAAAAGTCTGAAAATATATGTAAAATGCCATAGTTATGGAGTTCCCACCTCTGCAGAGGAATAAGTTAGGATAATTCTTTCATCTCCCTTCTTTGGTACCATGGCTTTTCTTTGCAATTTGGCAGCATTCACTTTTGATCATTTTGTAACATTCACTTTTGATCATTTTGTGACTGTCATTCCATTTATATTGTAGTCATTATTTATATTGTTGTCTTGGCTTTTGTAACTTCCTTCTGCATCAGATCAAGATCAGTTTTCCTACATTCTCTGTTGTTTTCATCATGTTCATCATTCTTTATAGCTCAGTAATATTCCATTGTATTCACATGCTATAATTTATTTAACCATTACCCAAACGATGGATATCTGTTTTATTTCCAATTATCTACTACCAAAACATGCAATTTTTCTTTTTGATGTTGTTATATATGAAAACTTTCTTCCTATCAATGACCTCCCTCAGCTATAAGTCAAATGTAATCTCTAAGTCAAAAATATGGAGGTTTTAATAACTTTATTTAGTTGCCAAGATGCCTATGGTGATTCATAGTTCCACCAATAATGCACTAATGTGCTGTCTTCCCACAATTTCTCCAGCACTATCAGAGAATACACTTCTGTAAAGATTTTATTACAATACTCCTGGCTTTTGTGAAAGGAATATTAGATGTTCTTTTTTTTATTTCTAACAGTAGAGGTCATTTTTTTTTCATACATCTCATGGTTGTGGCACAGATAACAAATCTGGAAGAGAAAGAATGATGGACCTAGAAGTTGAATACCCAATCTGAAGTCTTAATTCTGCCACTTAATAGCTGTGTGAATATAACATGTTTGGGAGCAGGAAAGGTTTCTTTTTTGAATATATGTCCCACTAGATAGGTGGCACCAGTTCTAGAGTCAGGAAGACCTGGCTTTTAAATATGACTTCAGACACTTGACTTTTACTAACTGTATGACCCTGGGCAAATCACTTAAACCTGATTGCCTCCCACCCATGGCTACCTCCATTCATCCTATTTGGCCACTGGAGCCATATTTGGCCACTGGACCCAGATGACTCTGGAGGAGAAGGTAAGGTAAGGTGAGCACAGCACCCCTCAATTAAACCAAGCTTATCACGGTCTTCTATAAGAACTAAGGATGGGGGGTAACTAAGTGGCACAATGGAAAGACATTGACTCTGGAGTCAGGAGGACCTGAAGTTAAATTTGGCCTCAGACACTTAATAATTACCTAGTTGTGTGACCTTGGGCAAGTTACTTATCCCCATTGTCTTGTAAAAATACAAAGAAGAAGAACTAAGGACAAGGGGACAGCTAGGTGTCACAATGGATAAAGCACCAGCATTGGAGTCAGGAGGACCTGAGTTCAAATATGACTTGAGACTTAATAATTGCCTAGTTATGTGACCTTGGGCAAGTCATTTCACCCCATTGCCTTAAATTAAAAAAAAAAGAACTAAGGACAAGTAACAATCCACTCCCACATCTCTTCTAGCTCATAATAAATACTTTGATCAATAATTGCTGGTTTATTGATTGGTCTTGACCAAGTCACATGCCCTTTCTTCATCTCAGTTTCTTTGTTTGTAAAAATGAGCAGGTTGAACAAGATAAGGTAAGGTGAGCACAGGTCTAAGGTCTTTCTAGCTCCAGGCTTTGGTGAGAAAATGTATTCTGAGTTGCAAACATTCAATTTACACATAAACTTTTGGCATACAACTCATCCATGAGTATGGACTGTCTATGCACATTGTACATAATAACCCTCAGAACAGTGATTGCTGGAACTAAAAAATGAAGCTAGCAGTCTAGGCTGAATCCAATTCTGGATATTTACTATGCATCTATGTATACTCTCTAACTTGTTAGGAGTCATAGAGAATATAAAAGTAGCAATTTGGGGCTATTTTAATTCTACTGACAAGGTAAGACATCTAGGCAAGAGAAGCTAAATAATAATTTAAGGTTCTGTAGAAGTAAGTGCCCTGTTATTGATTGGTAAGGGAAGTAAATTATGTAGATCTCTAGATAAAGTGAGAATGAGTAGAAGGAAACTGGAAAGTAGAGGAAGGGGAGTTGGCTTTCAGATCTCATGTGATATCAAGAGATTATCCCAAAGTATCTACTGAGAATTACAGAAGTGAGTACTGCCTTGAAGGCTATCAAAAAAAAAAACTTAGGGGAAGCTAGGTGGCACAGTAGATAAAGAACTGGTCCAGGAGTCAGGAGTACCTGGGTTCAAATCCGGTCTCAGACACTTAATAATTACCTAGCTGTGTGGCCTTGGGCAAGCCACTTAACCCCATTTGCCTTGCAAAAACCTAAAAAAAAAAGCCAAAAAGAACTTAAATTCAGACATTTACCAATGGTTATTTAACCAATCAACAGCAAGCATTTATTAGAAAGTTACTTTATGCCTAAGCTTCCTTTACCTTTAAGAGTTTCAATAACAGATAATTATTCTTTTTTTAAAATTGAAAATACATTGTCCATATATGTAGCATTTCTTTTATTTACAATTCTTTGACAATTTACAAAAAAACATTATGAATATTTTATATGGTCTTTTTTCTTCTTAATGACCTCTTTGGGAGTATATACTATTAATCACTTTATTTGCAAAGTTCCAAATTACTTTTTTAAAGACTTTTAAAAATTTAATATTTTATTTTTTTCTAATTATATATAAAAAGAAATTAAACATTCATTTTATAAAATTTTTGAGTTCCAAATTTTCTCCTTTTCATCTTCTCTCTCTTTTTATTGGGAAGGCAAGCAATTGTATATGTTATTCATTTGAAGTCATACATGTTGCTATGCTAATCATGTTGTAAAAGAAAATACAGATTAAAAAAAGGAAAATACCATAAAGAAAAAGTATGATTTGAGTTGCCTGCAGACACCATCAGTTCTTTCTTGGGAAAAGGATAGCATTTTTCATCAATTGATGACCATCTCCTCAATTTCTTTTCTTTGCCACTGCTAAAAGAGTTGCTATAAATATTTTTTGCTCATATGTATTCTTTTCCATTTAAAAAAATCTTTGTAATGCAGATCTTGGCAATTGTTTAATCAAAGTAAATGCATGGTTTGATAGCCCACTGGGCATAGTTCCTAACTGCTCTACAGAACAGTTGTAGCAGTATACCACTTCACCAACAGAGGATTAATTAATAACAGATAATTTTTTAGTATAACTTCAGACAGTGCTTCATCCTGAACTCCTCTATACAGAATTATGTATGTGGACTTCTTTCTGTCTTTCTACTCAATGAAGGTATAAATTTTAACTCTCCATTTTTGTGTAACTATTGATTTCCTATTTCCTAGAACTGCTAACTTAGAACTCTTGCTCATCTGGCTTTGCATATAGCTCTCATGACATTGTACTTAACTTCCATTCTCTTTATAAAGAAGGATGGTCTTTAGACTGGGAAGGAGAGAATAAAAATTATTACCAAAGAATTGAAGCCCAAAATAAGTGAGGAGATAGCAAGATATTACCCAGCTACCCTCAATGAGGTCCAAACAAGAAATCATTGTCTTGCCATTGCTGCAGTGAATTTTTTTTGAACAGTGGGAGGGATATAGAAAAAGAGAAAAATCATGGAACAAGAAAAAATAAAAGCTCTGGTTTTCAAAAATGTAGATTCTTATATCTAGTCAGTCTGTTGATAAATATTTATTAAGCACCTGCTATATACTAGATACTGTTCTAAGAGATGAGGATTCAAAGAGAGGTAAAAAGCAGAACTATCCCTCAAGGAATTCACAGGCTAATGAGGAGCAGCTCATAAACTAATCTAAATCACAATTCCTGGCAAAATTCTAGATTAGATAATTAAAGGAAATAATTTGTGGGCCTTTAGAAAGGTAACCATTGATAACTAGTAGAAATCACTTCATAAAAAATGAGGGATGATAAACATGCCTCATCGTATTTTTCTTTTGATTGGTTTCTTGAAAGTAGGACCACACAACTTAAAGCACTATTCTGATGTCTCAATAAGGCATGAAAGTGACCCTGACTTTTTGAAAGTTATACCATTGGAATATAAGATTTGTCAAGATCTGTCAAACTGAAAACAGGACAAGTAATGTACTGAAAGCTTCTTTGAGAAATAAATTAGCAAAGTTGGGGGGAGGCTTATAAACAGAAGAGTAACAGGATAACAAATTATGGGGGAAAACAGTTCTTGAAGATCATCTACTAAGTTGTACTGCCTTAAATGAGAAAGTAATCACATCCATGAAATGTCTACTTCTTAAAGCTTTGAAGCATCCAGTACTAGACAACTAAATTATAGGTCATTCTGGAGAACTGGAAAACCTGAATTTCCTAAGAAATTTGACAAAGATCTCTCATGATAATTTTCCAGAAGATCACTTATCAAGGATGATGGAAAGAGGAATGGAAGGTTCAAGTGCAAGTCATATATAATGAACTCTGTGGTCTTTTCGAATCTGAGATTCTACAATTAGTTCTCAGTTTTTGGAAATAAGGAAAGTAAACCAATTTTGTTGGGTGGATGAAGAATATAGTTTTAAAGCAGATGACTTAGAGGTAGTAGTAGAAGACGCATGGGAAAATGTCTGGTGGGCAGTTGGATATTCATAGCTAAAATTTGGAAGACAGGCAAAGAGAGAGAAAATATTTAATCACCATCTGCAAACACATTAAAACTGAATGATAAAATTATTTCTCTTAGAGAGAGAATAGAGAAAAATGAATAGAGGGCCAAGGAAGGAACCCTAAAAAAATGTTATGTTAATTGTTTTCTTTTTTATTTCAGTATTTTAAAATAGCAAGAAAAGAAATAAAATATTCAAATTTCAAATGTAAATTAAGTAATAAATAAACCCCTCTTCTTTTTCAGTCATATAGGGTCTTAATGATAAATTTATTATAATAGTATAATATGTATTATAATAAATGCAATCTTACAACATTGTAATTAATAAATGTTACAATAAATCAATCCATAATTATTTATTAATCAACTGCTATGTATAGGATACTAAAAAGCAATAGTCTAGTAAAACTTATTTTTAAATAAGGAATTTATTTGTGGGTATTGTAGATTGAGAGGGGAAGTTATATAAAATTGTGAGCTTTTAGTTTGTATAGTTCTTATTAATTTTGAAAGAATATATTAAATTTAGTAAGATACTAGCTAAAATTTTTAGTATTTTAGAATTTTCCAAGCACTTTATAAATATTACCTCATTTTATTCTTACAACCACCTTGAATACTAAGTGTTCTTAATCAATAATTAGCCAATAAACATTTATTGAGTGTCAATTATGTGCTGAGTATGGTGCTAAATGTATTTTACAACTGAAGAAAATGAGGTAGAGAGAAGTTCAGTGACTTGCCCAGGGTCACTCAACTAGTAAGTATCTGAAGCTAGATTTGAATTCAAGTTTTACTCTGAGGCCCCCCTCTAGGGCTACTGTATCAATAAACTGCCCTAGATATCAGATATTATTAATAAGAAAAAGATTAAAAATTATGTTTTCAATTATCCTATATGTCAGTGGGTCTTATCACGGTAAATCATAAGATCTATCCAGTTCTTCATTCAATATGACTCATCCATATTTTTCTATAAATCTTCATAGTCTCATAGAGTTACAGCATGGAAAATATCTTATAGGCTATCTAATTCAATTAATTCCTTTTTGAATAAGAAAACAAAGACCTACAGAAAGAGGTATTTACCAATCAATGGCCGACACTGACTCCTTGGAGGCCTTCCTTTAGTTCTTATAATATTTCAAAGACATAAATTCAACACTGAGACTGTTCATTTCCTAACCTCTCTCTCCATGATCAGTTCCTCTCTCCTTTTCCAGACATATAGGTCCTTAATGATGTATTTTACAAAATTTTGAAATCATAGGTCATAAGATTTAGTTTGAGAAGTGACTTAAGTGTTTATCCAGTCCAACCCCCAAACCTTACAGATGAAGAAACTGAGGCTCTGGCATATAAAGCATTTGCTGGGAATATGACTCAGTCTGTGAATAGTGTATAGTGTATAGTCACTATCCATTGCCTCCACTTGATTCTGAAAAATACTTTTTTTCTTTTTAAAAGACTTTTATTTTTAATTTAGGAAAAGTATTTACATAACATAGTAGAATTTTTCTTGAAGATGATTGCACAACATTTTTCAATACAGATTTCATCATTCTCCTTTGTGTCTTCCTTGCCACGAAAGCATCTAAGAATCAAGGTAGATAATAGTCTGAAGAATTTTGTCATTTTCTCCATAGGATTTCTCTACTTCTTCATCCTCTGAAAAAGTATATTAACATATAATCTATAATTGTCTTTATATTGATCTGTTTGCTTCTACAAATTATGAGCACAGAAAAACAAGATGAACAACAATTCAATGAAATGATGATTTTCTTTCATTTTCTTTAATTTACTTATGTAAAACTTAAATTACCACATCCTTTATTCTATTTTCCAAGGAGAGTTATCTGTCATCTTTTTGTTAAACTAAAACATCTATATATCTTCTGGCTCTAGATATAGGGAGGATGTGAATATGAATTTATTTTTCAGTTCTTTCAATAGTGTTGTCAGCACATTAGTCTTTGCCTTTTAGAAACTGAAGTGATAACTTCTAATAAGTGGTCTAATTTGCAATTTTGTGAATGATTGTAAGCAATCACAGAAAAGTGTAATTCTGAACACCCTTTCTACCAATGCACCTACATCACAGGAAGGGGGCCACAGATGTATAAGGATTGGTTTCTTTTTGTTCTACTTTTCTTGGATGATTTTGTCTCTTTCCTCTGTCAAGAAAAAAATCCTTTCATGGCCAACTTTCTGATGAGTCTTTCCACAAATAGGTAGGCCTTTCCTCAGTAAACTGTTTGTTATTAAAAATGCACTCATGGCCTTTCCAGCTTCTGTGCAGCTTGCTCTTACTGGAAAACCAGCTTTTGAGAACTAAAGAAGTTAGTGCTGAACTTGTCAGGAAGACATGAGTTCAAATCCTGCCTAAAACATTAGTTGATCCTAGACAAGTCATTTACTCTCCCTTAACCTCATTTGCATCATCTGTAAAATGAGGATGATAATAACACCTACTTCACAGGGATGTCATGAGGATAAAATTAGATACATATGTGGAGTGCTCTGCAAACTTTAAAATGCTGTATAATAATTCTAGTTATCTATTATTTCATAAGTAATAAAAATGAACTTTTAAAAGAAAATTTCACTTTCGCATAAAATATGAAGTCTTACTTGCTATTTGTTTACAGTATCACTAATTTTTATTCATGTTGGAGAGCTCTCTTTTGTCTTTCAAAACTTCATTTTCTTGTTCATTGCAATGATAATCATAGAATTCATAGCATTCAAACAGGAGGGATCATTTTTGCTATAAGGGAATGAAGCCTGAACACACAATAAAGGACAGAATAAGATCTGAACCCAAGTCCTTCAAAGCCAATGTTCTTTTCACTAAATAATATAATATCTAAAAAGAGGAGAGTTGATAGTGAACAAGGCAGGAATTAACTTGATCTCTCCCAAATTCACTTTCAAACAACTATAAAACGGTGTCTCAAAACTAATTCTGGAACAGTAGAACCCATAAAAGGATAGGGTATAACAAGACAAATTAGAAAGTAGAAAAAATCTGTCTCACTGTGGTTAAAGGGGAGTGAAGTCCAACACAATGTCATGGCAAGCCAGTGACACAGTCCTATGCCCCTAGGACAACAGTAGGACATTCAAATTCAACACTACCAGCAGGGAGATGCTACACTCTTGAGACCTCATGACTGGCCTCAGATTCACAAGATACTTGAAATAGCACCTCCTTCACCCTAGGAACTGCTTCCAACTTTAACATAAAGTTTAAAGTCATGACTAGAAAATGAGCTTGAAAAAAGAAAGAAAGAAAAAAATTTCTCCATTGGTGAAAACATAAGTCAAAACACAAATTCAGAAGAAAAAATACTGTCAAAATGGCTACATCTAAAATCTCAAAGTAAAATGTGAATTGTTTGCAGGCCCAAAAAGAATTCCCAGAAGCATTCAAAAAAGGACTTTAAAAATCAAAAAAAGAAGTAAAAGAAAAATTTGGAAAAGAAATGAGAATGATGCAAAAGAATCATAATAAAAGATTCAATAGTTTGGGGGCAACTAGGTGGCATAATGGATAAAGCACCAGCCCTAGAGTCAGGAGTACCTGGGTTCAAATCCGGTCTCAGACACTTAATAATTACCTAGCTGTGTGGCCTTGGGCAAGCTACTTAACCCCATTTGCCTTGCAAATACCTAAAAAAAAAAGATTCAATAGTTTGGTAAAGGAAGAATAAAAATGGAAAAAAGATGTATATAAAAATCATTGAAGAAATCAATTCCATAAAATTAAAATTGGGCAAGTGGAAGATAATGACTCCATGAGACATCAAGAAACAAATAAAATAAAAACAAAAGAATGAATGAATAGAAGAAAGTATGAGATAACTCATTGGAAAAACAAACTGACTTAGAAAATACATCCAACGGCAGCTAGGTGGCCTAGTGGATAAAGCACCAGCCCTGGAGTCAGGAGTACCTGGATTCAAATTCAGTCTCAGACACTTAATAATTACCTAGCTGTGTGGCCTTGGGCAACCCACTTAATCCTGTTTGCCTTGCAAAAACCTAAAAGAAAAAATAGACCCAAGAGAAATAATTTAAGGATTATTCAATTACCTGAAAGCCACAATAAACAATTTATTTTAAGAAACATTATTGAAAAATGACCAAAGCAGATGTGCACCCAAGATGGCAGCAGAGAAGAGCCTCTCCTAGGTGCTTTCTCCAAAATACTTCAAAAATCTTAAAATTAGGACTCTAAGTAAATTTTTGGGATACAGAACCCACAGAAAGTTCCAGTGAGGCAATTCTCCAGTCCAAGGCAACCTGGAAAATAGTGGAAACACTCAGTTCCACAGGGTCAGATGGGTGGCCCACCAGTGTAAAGAAACTTCAGCCTCCCAGGAATACTGCCAGGGTGCCTGGGAGCTGAAGCTCCCGACAGCAAAAGCATATTCCTAACATGCACCCCGAGGAGTACTGGGCACAACTTTGAGGATCAGCAGGGAGACCTCTGCCAGAGCAAGCCCAAAGACCAGGCCCTCAAAGCAGTTGTGGCAGTCAGCACAGTTAGCACAGCCATGGCAGTCAGCAGTCAGATTGCCAGGACCCAGGAAATGGAAGCAGGAGCCAGCAAGCAAGAGCCACCAGGCAATTATGCTCTGAGTGCTCAGTCCACTGAAGGTAGGGGAGGGAGACTTTTGAGGTCTGTCCTCTGTCCCTGGAACAGGACTCTAGGTCTCTGACCACATTCAGAACTGGGTTGCAGTCTAGCCCCCCCATAGAACAGGGACCCCCCCCCTCAGCCCCATGGCAGAGGGGTGAACTTGTAGACATTCACAGACCAAAAGAGCAGTCAGAACCTCACACACTGAGGTCCTTATATACTCAAAAGCTCAGGAAACATCCTAAAACCAGGCACAGACTGGGAAAATGAATAATCAGAGAAAAAAAGAGGAACCAGACCATTGACAAATACTTTGTCTATGATCCCAAGGAGGATCAAAATACTCAATCTGAAGATGAGGAAGCACAAACTTCTGCATCTAAAGACCAAGAAAAATGGAAGTTGGGCTCACGTCATGATAGAGCTCAAAAAAGATTTTGAAAATCAAGTAAGGGGACTTCTGGCCAAGATGGCAGAGAGAAGACAGGCACAGTTCTAGAGTCTCCTGATCTTCCCTTATAAATAATATGAAACAAACCTCTTAACAAAAATCTAATTGATGAAACCCAAAAAGAAAAGCCAAAAGAAGAACATCCACCTCAGGATCTGCCTTCTTAGATTGTGGGTGAGTCTGGGCATGGAGGGCAGACTCTGCTGGGAGCATGGGACCAGGTAAGACTGGGAGCCTGAATCAGCATTGGATTAGCCTGTTGACAGTGGGACAGGAACCTGGGAGCCTGAGGGCCTGAGAACCAGACTGGATTGATCAGCAGTGGGGCTAGAGCCTGGTCGGCCACAGGGGCTTGGGCCAACTAGGGAACAGAGGCATTGGTTATGGTACTGACCTTCTAGAGCTTGCCTGCAGGGCTGGAGGGAGAGTTCCTCTGCAGGAAAGTTTCAGACATCGATCCCTGGGCTCCTGTGGTCTTGAGGAAATCAAAGCCCACACCTCCATTTCAGCTGAAGCCTCTTCCCAGAATAAACACAATTGCCAACTACTTCTGCCCCAGATACAGGTGTGTAAGCAGGAGGACCACCTCAGCTATCCATAAGGAGAATGAGTACCTCACCTCAGAGTATAGCCCAATATTGATAGAAGACAAAAGTATTTAACAGCTTTAACCACTCCCTCCAGGCCAAGGGGGAGGGCCTCAATCAAGGTCACAGACACTCTAAGGAAAGCAATCAGCACCCCCTACTAGCCAGCTGGAGATATTGCATTCAGTGAGCAAAACCTCTAGGGATCCCAACACAAAACCTCTGTGAACCAGTCCCTCACCAATACAAGGTCTTAGGATAATGAAGAAAGGCTGGGAAAAAGGAGAGTCCATAGAAAAATTCTTGGAAGGAAAAAACACTAACTCAGAGAGACCTAGAACTTCTGAGGAGAATATGATATGGTCTCCAGCACAGCACTTCCTTGAAGAAATAAGGAAGGAGTTTTAAAATCAATTGGAAAACTTGGGAGAGAAAATTAACACCTTGCAACAAGAAAACAATTCTCTCAAAACCTCAACTGAAAAAATGGAAAACACTGACAAAAATAGAATTGACCAAATAGAAAAGGAGTTGCAAAAATAAATGAAGAAAATTCTTCTCTAAAAAAAATGGAGTCTGTGGAAACTAATGACTTCATGAGACAGCAAGAGTCTGTTAAACGAAGTCAAAAAATAGAAAAAATAGAAGAAAATGTAAAATACATCAACAAAACCACTGACCTTGAGAACAGATAGAGAAGGGGTAACCCGAGATTTATAGATCTTCCTGAAAACAATGAAGAGGAAAAAAAACCTAGACTTAATATTACAGGATTTAGGTGGTGAAAAATTCCCTGATATCATGGAACCAGAGCACAAAAATAGTTATTGAAAGAATAAATTGATCTCCTCTGGAAAGAGATCCTAAAATGAAAATAAAAAGGAATGTTTTGGCCAAATTCCAGAACTATCAGATTAAAAAAGAAAATGCTGCCAGCAGCCAGAAAGAAACAATTTAAATAACAAGGAGTCACAGTATGGATTATGCAGGACCTGGTTGCATCAACATTAAGGGATCTAAGGGCCTGGAACAAGATATTCTGAAGTGCAAGGGAGCTTGGAATGTAGCCAAGAATCTACTATCCAGCAAAGCTGAACCTTCACTTTCAGGTGAAAAGATGGACATTTAATGAAATGGAAGACTTCCAACAATTCCTGTTGAAAAAACTAGAGCTAAACACAAAATTTGGACATCAAACAGGAGGTTCAAGAGACACATACAATGGTAAAAACAAACAAAAAAAGAGGGTAAAGAAAAAAAAATTGCTATCCAATAAGATGAAACTGGCTATATCCCAGTATGGGGGAAAAGATTCTTACAACTCTTGAGAATTGTAACTCTATCAGAGAGAACATACTTAGCCACAAGTGATGGACACTTATGATTTAGCTATGAGACTGCTACCCAATTGGATGAAACTGGCTATATCCCTACTTGGGAGAAAGACTCTAATAAGTCTCAAGAATTGTAAATCTATTACAGAGAATATACTTAGCCAGAAGCAATGGATACTCAGGATTTTCTATGACTCAGATAGAATGATTTAAAAGCATTTCCTCCTTAAAAAGGGGGGGGGACAGGAAGGAGATGGGAGTACGGAGGGAATTGAATGGGGTAAATCTCATTATATTAAGAAGTACAAAATTGTAATAGAGGGGAAGAAAGGAGGAGATGAGAAACACCTGAAACTTCCTCTCATCAGACTTGGCATAAAGTCAACTTATACACACTCAGTTAACTTTTTTTTTACAAGGCAAATGAGGTTAAGTGGCTTGCCCAAGGCCACACAGCTAGGTAATTATTAAGTGTCTGAGACCAGATTTGAACCCAGGTACTCCGGACTCCAAGGCTGGTGCTTTATCCACTATGCCACCTAGCCACCCAACACTCAGTTAACTTAAAAAACATCTTACCTTTCAAGTATTAAAGGAGGAAAAGGGGAGGGTGGGACAGAGACAGGGAGGAGGAGGAAAAAGAGGAACTAATAGAAGGAAAGGAAGGGAAAAGGGGAAAGGGGAAAGAAAGGGGAGAGGGTGGATATAGGGGGACAAACACACTGAAGGTGGTGGTATTCAGAAACAAAATGCTGGGGAATATGGATAAAGATGGGAAGGGGAAAATACAAATGGGGGAAGATAGCATGGAGGACAATAAAGAGTTAGTAAATTTAACTTTGAATGTGAATGGAATGAACTCTCTCTCAAAACATAAGTGAATAGCAGACTGCATTAAAAACTAGAATCCTACAATATGCTGCTTACAATAAACTCATTTGAAGCAGAGAGATACATATAGAGTAAAGGTAAAACGTTGGAGCAAAATATATTTTACTTCAGCTGAAGTGAAAAAAGTAGGGGTAGCAATCCTTATCTCAGACAAAGCAGCTGCAAAAATAAATAGCATTAAAAGAGATGAGGAAGGAAATTATATACTCCTAAAAGGTACCATAGACAATAAAGTGATTTCAATACTGACTATGTATGCACCCAATGGCATAGCATCCAAATTCTTAGAGGAAAAGTTGAAAGAACTACAGGAAGACATAGACAGCTACTAGTGGGAGACCGCAACCTCCCACTCTCAGATGTAGATAAATTGAATCATAAAATAAACAAGAAAGAAGTTAAAGAGGTAAATAGATTGTTAGAAAATCTAGATATGATAGACTTATGAAGGAAATTGAAAGGGGATAGAAAGGAATATACATTTTTTTCCTGCAGTACATGGCACTTACACAAAAATTGATCAGGTACTAGGGCATAAAAACATAATAATCAATTGCAGAAAGGCAGAAATAGCGAATACATGTTTCTCAGATCATAATGCAATAAAAATCATATGCAATATTGGATCAAGGAGATATAGACCCAGAACTAATTGGAAACCAAATAACCTCATTTTAAAGAATGAATAGATCAAACAACAAATTATAGAAAGGATTAAATATTCTCCCCTAGATAAAGATAATAATGAAACAACATGCCCAAACCTATGGGATTCACTCAAAGCAGTTGTCAGGGGATATAATATATCTTTAAATGCTTACATGATGGGGCAGCTAGGTGGCATAGTGGATAAAGCACAAGCCTTGGAGTCAGGAGTACCTGGGTTCAAATCTGGTCTCAGACACTTAATAATTACCTAGCTCTGTGGCCTTGGGCAAGCCACTTAACCCCATTTGCCTTGCAAAAAAAACTAAAAAAATGCTTACATGAATAAATTAGAGAAAGAGGAAATCAATGAACTAATTATACAACTAAAAAATTAGAGAAAAAAATAAAAAACCCAATTAAATACCAAATTAGAAATTCTAAAAAGTTAAAGGAGAAATTAATAAAATTTAAAGCAAAAAAACTATTTAATGAATAAATAAAACCAAGATTTGGTTTTATAAAAAAACCAATAAAATTGATAAACCTCTGATTAATTTGATAAAAAAGAAGCAAACCAAATTGTTAGTATCATAAATGAAAGAGGTGAACTCACCACCAACAAAGAGGAAATCAAAGTAATAATTCAGAATTACTTTACCCAACTCTGTGCCAATATATTTGACAATCTAAGTGAAATGGACCTATATTTACAAAAATATAAGTTGCCCAGGTTAAATGAAGAGGAGATTAAATATCTAAACAACCCTATCTCAGAAAATGAAATTCAAGAAGCCATTATTGAACTCCCTAAGAAAAAATCTCCAGGGCCTGATGGATTCACAAGTGAATTCTACCAAACATTTAAGGTTCCAATTCTATATAAATTCTTTGGAAAAATAGGAAAAGATGGAGCTCTTCCTAACTCTTTCTATGACACCAGTATGGTGCTGATACCTAATTCAAGAAGAGTTAAAACAGAGAAAGAAAATTATAGATCTATCTCCCTGATAAATATAGATGCAAAAATCTTAAATAAAATCTTAGCAAAATGATTACAAATGTTATCACTAGGATAATACATTATGACCAAGTAGGATTTATCCTATGAATGCAGAGTTGGTTCAATATTAGGAAAACTGTTAGTATAATTAATTACATCAACAATGAACCTATCAAAAATTATATGATTATATCAATAGATGCTGAAAAAGCTTTTGACAAAATACAGCACCCATTCCTACTAAAAACACTAGAGTATAGGAATGAATGGACTGTTCCTTACAATAATAAGCAGTATCTATCTGAAACTATCAACAAGCATCATATTCAATGGGGAGAGACCAGAGGCATTCCCAATAAGATCAGGGGTGAAACAAAGATGCCCATTAGCACTATTCAGTATCATCTTAGAACATCAGCAATAAGAGAAGAAAAACAAATTGAAGGAATTAGAATTGGGAAGGAAGAGACAAAACTCTCACTCTTTGCAGATGAAATAGTGATATACCTAGAGAATCCCAAAAAATCATCCAAAACGCTACTGGAAATAATTAGCAACTTTAGCAAAGTTGCAGGATATAAAATAAACCTCATAAATCTTCAACTATATATATATATATATATCTAGCAGCAGGAAGAGCTAGAAAGAGAAATCCCATTCAAAATAACCTCAGACAATATAAAATACCTGGGAGTCTATTTGCCAAGGCAAACTTATATAATTTGTTTGATCTATTCATTCTTTAAAATGAGGTTATTCGGTTTCCAATTAGTTCTGGGTCTATATCTCCTTGATCCAATTGAAAACAATTACAAAACACTTCTCACACAAATAAAATCAGATTTAAATAACTGGGCAAATATCAACTGCTCATGGATGAGTTGAGCTAATATAATAAAAATGAAAATTCTAACAAAACTAAACTACCTGTTTAGTGACCTGCCAATCAAAATTCAAAATAATTACTTTAATGAGTTAGAAAAAGTTGTAAGTAAATTCATATGGAGAAATAAAAAGTCAAGAATTTCCAGGAATTCAAAAAAAAGTGCAAAAGAAGGTGGCTTAGCCCTACCAGATCTAAAATTACATTATAAATATCAGTCATCAAAACTGTCTGGTATTGGCTAAGAAATAGAGTGGTGGATGAGTGGAATAGACTAGGTGCAATAGCAGGAAATGATTATAGTAATCTTCTGTTTGATAAACCCAAAGAGTCCAGCTATTGGGATAAAAACTCTCTGATAAAAACTGCTGGGAAAATTGGAAGTTAATATGGAAGAAACTTCGATTAGACCAACACCTCACACCCTATACCAAGGTAAGATCCAAATGGATCTTATAATAATAAGACATAATAAACAATATTATAAGCAAACTAGAAGATCAAGGACTAGATTACCTGTCAGATCTATGGAAAGGGAAGCAGATTGTGCCTAAGGAAGAGATGGAGAACATCACTAAAAACAAACTAGATGATTTTGATTACATTAAACTAAAAAGCTTTTGCACAGATAAAACCACTGTAACCAAGATCAAATGAAATGTAGTAAACTGGGAAACAATCTTAACAATTTAGTATTTCTGACAAAAGACTCATTTCTAAAATATATAGATAATTGAGTCAAATTTTAAAAAAAAAAGCCATTCCCCAATTGAAAAATGACCAAAGGATATGTAAAGGCAATTTACAGATGAGAAAATCAAAGTGATCCATAGTTATATGAAAAATTGCTCTAAATCATTACTTATTAGAGAAATGCAAATCAAAGCATCTCTGGGGTACCACCTCACACCTCTCAGACTGGCCAATATGACCAGAAAGGGCAATGATCATTGTTGGAAGGGTTGTGGGAAATCTGGGACACTAATACATTGTTGATGGATCTGTGAACTCATCCACCCTTTCAGGAGATCAGTCTGGAACTATTCCCAAAAGGCAACAAAAATTGTGCATACCCTGATCCAGCACTACCACTACTGGGCCTATACCCTGAAGAGATGATAAAAAAGGGTAAAAACACCACTTGTACAAAATATATTCCTGGCAGCCCTGTTTGTGGTGGCAAAGAGTTGGAAATCAAGTAAATGTCCTTCAATTGGGGAATGGCTTAGCAAATGTGTTATATGTATGTCATGGAACACTAGTGTTCTTTTAGAAACTGGGGGGGATGGGAATTCAGGGAAGCCTGAAAGGATTTGCATGAACAGGTGCTGAGCAAGATGAGCAGAACCAGAAAAATATTGTATACCCTAACAGCAACATGGGGGTGATGATCAACTTTTATGGACTTGCTCGTTCCATCAGTGCAACAATCAGTGACCATTTGGGGCTGTCTGCAATGGGGAATACCATCTGTATCCAGAGAAAGAACTGTGGAGTTTGAATAAACAGCAAGGACTATTTACCTTTAATTTATGGAGGAAAAAACTATCTTATTGTCTGAACTTGCTATCTCTTTTATTTGATGTTTCTTCCTTAAGGATATGATTTATCTCTCAAACCATTCAATTTGGATCAATGTATGCTATGGAAACAATGTAAAGACCGGCAAATTGCCTTCTGTGGGGGGGTGAGGAGGGGAGGGAAGGAAGATTGGGGGAAAATTGTAAAACTAAATAAAATCTTAAAAAAAAGAAAAAAAGAAAATCAAGTAAGGGAGATAGAAGAAAAATTGGGAAAAGAAATGAAAGAGATGCAGGAAAAACATTACAACAAAGTCAGCAGCTTAGTCAAGTAGGTCCAAAAATGCTGAAGAAAATAACATGTTAAAAACCAGCTTATGTCAAATGGATAAAACAATTCAAAAAGTTAGTGAGGAGAAGAATGCTTTAAAAAAGCAAAATTGGCCATATGGAAAAGGAGATAAGAAAACTCTGAGAAAAAAAAAATCCTTCAGATTTAGAATGGAGCTAAAGAAAGCTGATGACCTTACAAGAAATCAAGACATGATACTTCAACACCAAAAGAATAAAAAATTAAGAGAAAATGTAAAACATCTCATAGAAAAAAAAAAACACTGATATGGAAAACAGTTTCAGGAAAGATAATTTAAAAATTATTGGGATACCTGAAAGTCATGATCAGGAAAAGAGCCTTGACATCATTTTCAAAGAATTCCTACAGGAAAAAGTGCCCTGATATCCTAGAAGCAGAGGGCAAAATAGAAATTGAGAGAATTCACTCATCTTCCCCGGAAAGAGATAAAAAAAAACCCAACCCCCAGGAATATTATATCCAAGTTCCAGAGCTCCCAAGTTAAAGAGCAAATATTACAAGAAGTTAGAAGGAAACAATTCAAATATCATGGAACTGCAGTCAAGATCACACAAGACTTAGCAAAAACTACATTAAGGGCTCTTGGGGCTTGGAATATAATGTTCCAGAAGACAAAAGAACTCAGAATGCAACCAAGAATCAACTATCCAGCAAAACTGAACATCCTCTTCCAGGAAAAAAAAAAGATGAATGTTCAATGAAACAGGGAAATTTCAAATGTTTCTGTTGAAATGACCAAAACTGAACAGAGAGGTTAACCTTCAAATACAGGACTCAGGTGGAGCATAGAGAGAGGAAGAGAAGGGTAAATTATGAGGGACTTAATGATGATGAATTACATGTATTCCTGCATAGAAAAAATGATACTGATAATGCTCATATGAACCTTCTCATTTAATAGAATGGGTAGAATGAACTTTCATAGATAAAGCAAAGGAGAGATGAATTTGAAGATATAATATATTGTAAAAATGGAGTCAATGGCTAAAAGGGAAATGCACTGGGAGTAAGAGAAAGGAGAGGTACAATAGGCTAAGATACCTCATATAAAAGATTATTTTTTGCAGTGATATGGAAGGGGGAAGGTGAGGGGGAATGAGGCAATCCACTCTCATCAGTAATTGCTTAGAGAGGAAACAGCAAACACACTCAATAGGGTTTAGACATCTAAAGTAAACAGGTGGATGGGAGGAAGGAGGGATTTAGGTGATAGAGTAGAGGGTAGATCATAGGAGAGAATTGTCAGATATAACACATTATATTTTTAACTTTTTGCAGGGTACTGGAATTAGGTGGCCTGTCTGGGACCTTTGGGCCAGGTGCTTGCTGGGTCTCTGGGGTGCTTTATGGGCTTGGGGGCCTCTTGGTCCTAGGGCCAGTGCTCAGTCTGCTACATCACTCAGCTACCCTACAGCACATTTTAGAAGAGGGACAGAGTAAAAGGAGAGATAAAATATAATATATGGTAGTGGGGAGGAATGGATGGAGGGAATTAAAATTAGCAACAGCAACTGTGGAAAAATATGGAAGTAACTTCTGTGATGGACTTATGACAAAGAATGTGATGCACCCAAGACAGAACTGATTGTATCAGAACACAGACTGAAACACATTTTTTCTCTTTCTTTTACTTTATTTCTCATGAGGGTCTATATTTTTGTGAGGTTGGGGGTATTATGTTTACTCTTAAACAATATTTTAGTAATGTATAAAGAATTATGGAGTTCAAAGAAAGACCAAAGACTATTACCTTTAATTTAAAAATAAAACCAAAACAATTATCTTAGAACATAATTTTGCTATCTCTTATACTTTATTTTTCTACCTTAAGCATATGATTTCTCTCTCGTACATGGAAACAATGCATAGACTAAGACTGACTTCTGTGGGGGCTGGGGGGAGGGAAGCAAGATTAGGGGAAAATTTGTAAAGTTCAAAAGAAGTAAATAAATTTTTAAAAAAGAAACGTTATGGGGCAGCTATGTGGCACAGTGGATAAAGCACCGGCCCTGGAGTCAAGAGTATTTGGGTTCAAATCCCATCGCAAACATTTAATAATTACCTAGCTGTATGGCCTTGGGCAAGCCACTTAACCCCATTTGCCTTGCAAAGACCAAAAAAAAAGAAACATTATTATATTTTAAGAAATTATCAAGGAAAACAGCCCTGATAGCCTAGAACAGAGGGTAAAATAGAAATTGAAAAACTCACCAATCATCTGAAAGAGATCACAAAATGAAAACTCCCAGGAATATTATAGGCAAATTCCAAAGTCCCCAAGTTAAGGCAAATATACTGCAAGTAGCAAGAAAGAAAAATTTCAGATATTATGGAGTCACAGTCAGAATTACATAAGATCCAGCAACTTCTACATTAAATAGCCTTGGATATGATAGTCCAGAAGGTTAAGGAGCTAGGATTAAATCAAGAATCACCTATCTAGAAAAGCTGAGTATAAACCTTCAGGGGGGAAAAATGGGCATTCGATGAGAAAGAGAACTTTAATCTGTCCTAATGAAAAGATCAGAACTAAATAGAAAATATGATTTTTAAATACAAGTCTCAAGAGAAGCATAAAATATAAACAGGAAAGAGAAAATATAAGGAATTTTATCTTCAATTCAAAACTCAGCTTTGCCTTGGATATTGAGAGGTTAAGTGTCCCATATTGTCTAGCCAGTCATTAAACTGGTAACCAAACCAATTCCAGATAAGAATTACAAGTTCATAATGAGCTTTAAGCCACTTAAAATACTGGCATGTATTTCTTAGACAAATTGGAGAATGATTGGGAGAGGGAAAGGAGGAATATAGAAAGGATATATTATATATATACATATATATGTGTGTGTATGATTCATGTATGATTTACCATTGTTTTCAGATATTATTGGGATATCCACTAAGTATGTGGCACTATATTAGACCCTAGGAAAGTAACCTGAAAAATTCAAAGGTTCAGAAAAATTGGATTCGTAATGAGCACAATCCATTGACTATTCTGCAGTTTATGAGAGACAATCTTAATTTGAAATTTTCACCAGCTAACTTTTACCTCCATTAATGCTATTGTCACTTCCACTGTTTTCTTCTATTCTGCACAGGAAGCCCAGGAGAAAGAGATTTGAATTCCTTTTTTTCACATTTAGGCTTAGCTTTGGGGAACTGACCTAACTACCTCCCCAGGGAAGATATGTCACATGGACTACAAGCTTAGAGAAATTCTCCAAATAGAAGGACACAATAGTTTTATGGATCCATGATATCACTGGTACTATCATGTGCAGTTTCCTCATTTGCCATTTGTTTTACTTGGTTTTTCCTTTAAATTCTCCTGAGATGTTATTGAAGTATAATTGGGACATAGGATATGCAAAAAGTGATAAAATACCTAATAATTCCACTGTTGGGACCATCTCCTGGCTGTTATTTCAAGAATAAAAAGAACTATAAGTTCAGACATGTTATATCTGTTTTATTCAATTGCAAAAGACTGAAAACAACTTGTATGCCCAGCAATAGGAGAATGGTTAGATAACCCGTGGTGTATTCTTGAAAAGCAATGATATAAAGCAATTAAGATGGACAATTATGAAGAATACAAAGAAATCAGATGACCTTTAATTAAATAATGAGATAAAGTAAAAACAGAAAAATGAAGTAATTATTTAGGGGGAAAAAATGAATAAGAATTAATGAGCAAAGAATTATGAGGAGTAGTTAGAGAAAGGTACTGGTAAAGTGTAACATGATGTTATGCATTGAAATTAATGCATAGTTTAAGTGTAAACAATCACTAAGTAAGGAAAGATTTGTATTGATGTCTAATGTTTCTAATATAAAGATGCACATTATTTTTTGGTTTTTACAAGGAAATAGGGTTGGTTAAGTGACTTTTCCAAGGCCACACAGCTAAGTAAATATTAAGTGGCTGAGGTCATATTTGAACTCAGGGTCTCCTCACTCCAGGTTCAGTGTGCCTACCTGCCCCCACAATTTTTTAAATGAAAAGTAAAAGAACTAGTACAAAATGGACAAGTATATTTAGTCTGAACTGTATTGTATAATACTCTCATGGTGCATAAAAAAGGGCCATCAAACATTAAAAAGTCAGATTTCAAATGTAAACTATAAATTGTACAAACCAGTCAAATGAAATGGAATTTTTGATTATTTATTCTTTTGTATTGTTCTCACAGCTGCTTCCTACCATTTGCATAGTTAATCAAGGGTTAATTCACTTTCCTCTGTTTTCTGATCTCTTGCCATCCTCTTCTCCTACCTTGCTTCTTAAAAAAAATAATGATGACGATAATAAACTCTATATCTCTTACAGTCAGATTTGTATACAGCCAGTAACCCAGGCTGCAGTGATTTCAGGGATTGCAAATGTCTCTCCAATTATATCTAAGCAACAGTCTTCCCTTGCAACCCTGAAAAGACTATCTAGTTCTTCACAGTAAACCAAAACATCTTCCCCCAACAAACCTGTTTCATTATGGACAGCATGCCTCCCACCCACAAGGTATCCACCCAGGCATTGCTATAAGAAAATCCAAGCAGAGCTCTGATTCAGACATCTAAATTACCAGGGATTCTGTCAGGCTCAGAGTCTTCTCCGAATCCCAGGCTTCCATTATAGCCTTTAAAATATTAAGCAATTGTTTGGTCTTAATGAAAACTGGAATGCACTGCTAAGGATGAGGGGAAGGTCAGCTCTGCACCTTAGTAAGTGAACTCTGAGTTCTGACAAGATGACCTTCCAGGACCTTGGAATCTCACTTAATTATTATTTTTAAAATTGTATTGAATGTCTTTTTCAGTTTTTACAAAGTGGTTATTTTTAGATGTCCTTTCCTACCTCCCCAAGAAGATCTTTTTAACAAAGAAAATTATTTGAGTAAAATCAACACAGTGGCCAATCATATCCAATATTCTGAAACCTATCATCTTTTGCCTCTAGGTCAAAATGAGGCATCTCTCTACAGGATCAGGATTTTGGTGGTATTTTTGTTAACATTTTATTACATTTGGGGTAGTCATTGTGTATGTTAATCTTCTGGTCCTATTTACTTCATATAGTAACAATAATAATAATAATAATAATAATAAATAAATGATCACATTTATTCAGTGCCTTCTACATACTAGATATTATGCTGTGCTTTATAAATATTATCATGTTTGATCCTCACAACAGCCCCAGAAAATATATGCTATTTTACAGACAAGAAAACAGAGTCAGGCAAAGTTTAAGTTACTTGTCTATAGGTACACTGATAGTGAATATCTTAGACTAGATTTGAACTCAGGTTTCCTAACTTCAGGACTATGACTCTATCTAATATCCCATCTAGCTATAAAGGTGACTAGATCAATTCTGGTTATCCACAGTGTCAAAGATCACCTCCAGGACTTCACTGTATATCTTTTATTTATTTTATTTGTTCTTGAATCATTTTTTTAAAATTTTCAACAAGCATCAAAAATTGAGCATTTCCACATGTAGATTAGAGCCCCCCAAAATTGTTCAGAAAAACGTACATTTCTTTTACATATATATATATATATATCTTTCCTTCTTAATATATAATAAATTAAACATATAATTTTAAAACTATCATATTTGGATTTCCTTGCATTATGTCTTTTAGGCAAAAACAGAGAGAGGATGTGAGATATTGTGTGATCAGAATTGATCCCTATCAATAGAACCAATTTTTAAACTTCTAACAAAAAAGGCTTTATAATTTCACTTAATTAAAGCCTCCTATCTAGAAAAGGGATGAAAGTGGGAAGTATTTTTCTTTCCTAAAGGAGAATCTCCCTAGGAGCAATAATTTCATCCTGGAAAAGCTTTGATAAATATACTATCCTAAGATTTTGATACTTTTTTTAATTAAATTTTTTCAATTAGTTAAAATCCACTTCTCCCTCCCCTTATTGAGAAAAAAAAGAAAAACTATCACAAATATGTATAATCGAGTAAAAGGGATTTCTAATTGAAACTGGAAAAATATACATTCAAAAGAAAGATATAAATGTGATGTCTATATATAAATATGTCTATGTTTACTTATAGACATATGCATATATCTAGATATACCATGAGACAATGATCAGATTGCTGATCATTACCTCCAGATAGAGAGTTGAAAGATGAATGCCAAATGAGGCATAAAGATAGATGTTATAGACAAGTACACATATTTCCATAAAGTACTATATAAATATTGTCTATCATTATTATCAGGAATAACTGATAAAAATAAATGTCCCTTGCAGGGGCTGAAATATTGTTTCATTTTTCATGGTGAGGTAACAGTTAACTGACAGGATTGTGAGGAATAGCTTCCTCAAACTATTCCAAGATATATAATACAGATACTTGTTGTTCAGTCACTTTCCAGTTCTGTCTGACACTTTATTAACCCCTTTGGAGTTTTCTTGACAAAGATACTGAAATGATTTGTCATTTCCTTTTTCAACTCATTTTACTGATGTGGAAACTGAAGGAAACATGCTTAAGTAACTTTTCCAGAGTTATCCATCTAATAATTATCTGAGGACAGACTTGAACTTAAGCCCAGATTTCTAAGAGCAAGTGGATATTATGATAGGAATTTCAGAAACCAAACAGGGCAATTTTTTTAAAGCAAGAAAGGTTTTGAAGCACCCCTTAGACTACACCTTGCAAAGTACTATCTCCCTCACTGATGCACAGAGATGAAACTGGTGGTGGGATAAAGGATTAGATTGATGATTAAGAGTTAGGAAAAAAGGTAGAATCTGATGACTTGTTAGAGATAAGACTTTTGTCTGCAA